>NW_017670516.1:309936-451760 GCF_001879085.1 Nicotiana attenuata
GGGTTCGTAGATACTTGCTGGCAGCAAACAAACAAACGTGTCAAGAGATGCGTTGCGATTGAGGCTTTTCCCGTTTTCTCTTCGGGCAAAGCGTTGGACTGTTAGAAAGGTTACCAAATCATTCTATCACCAACATGGGACGAATTGGCGACAAATTTATGCCCAAGTTCTTTTCTCCAAGTCAATGGCGGCTCTCGGGACGAGATTCTAGCTTTCAAGCAAAATGCCAACGGAACCATTGCATGAGATATGGGACGATATAGAACAATGGTGAAGGAGTGCCCTAACAACGACATGACTGAGGCGATGATCCAGCAGACTTTCTATAGGGGCATCAAACACACGAATCAATGCATTGTGAACCAATTGGCCATGGAACTTTATGAAACTTTCTACCAAAGAGCATGTGACGTACTTGATGAAATGGCCGACAACCTCTTCGGCATGGCAAAGGCCGAGCGAATGTACCCCAAGGTGACCCCACGGTCACCATTTGCACAAGGAGTTGAGTGACAATGGCCAAGCTATTGCCGGAGCTTACAACAACAATGAATCAGTTGGTCGAAGGCGCAATTGCAACAAGTTCAAAACCTGCGCCAACTCAATGCAATGGAGAATGTTTCTATGCTAAAAAAGGAGCAAATAGGGCAACAACAACCTCAAGGTAATGGTGAGCAAGTTTGACAACAACAATGATGGTGGTGGTTATTCGAACGAATGTTTTGATGATCAAAGTGAGGAATGCCAATATTCAATAACTACCAGAAATAGAGGAAATCAAGGGAATCACAAGGGCGCCCCAAAGGCAATTGGGGCAAATCAACAAAGGAGAGACAATTCATTGACAGTGATCTTCTACCTCTCAACCCAAAGGTGCAAGAGCAATTCCGTACTAGAGACGGCTGGGGTTTCTTCAAGGAGAGGTGTATTGAGGCCAATGAGCATATGGTAAAAGAGTTCTATTGCAATGTTTCTCATGTGGTTAAGGACACAAAGGCGACGAAGGTGCGGGATAAAATGGTGTTGTTTGATGGAAAGTCCTTGAATGAATATTTGGGATTCAAAGAGGAAGATGAAACAGAATACTTGGCGAAGCATACAATGGGTGAGGAGGTGCGTCCTTGGTTGGCCGAGTACTTGGCAGCCCCGGGCACTATTCCAAAATGGTTGAAGGCGGGGGAGAAGATTCTGCGGAACACATTCAATTTTGAGGCAAAGGGTTGGTTGACATTTGTTTGTAGTAGACTTGATCCCTCCACACATGATCACTCAGTTCCTCTCGCCTAGGCTGTTCTTGCGGCATCTATCATGGCTGGGCTTCCTCTCAATGTGGGCAACATAATCTCGAGGGTGATCTCTACAGTCGGACAGGAGACCAACACTAACTACCCCTTCCAGAACACTCTGTCCATGCACTTTAGGGATTTGGAGGTGAAGAAAAAGTGATTTGATGTCAAGACAAAGCCGGTGGCCCCCTATTCATGGTATAGCCAATTGGCTTTAGACAACCCAAAATCCAAAAAGTACCAGCCACCCACCTCTGCCCAACTGGCCAGTCTGAAGAGCCAGTTGCGGTAGAGCCTTCTATTGGACCATCCTCCATCCCGACCACTTCCACCAGTGAGCCCTTACCCCCAGGTCCTTCTACTTCAGCTGACCCGGCAGTTCCTGTTTCAAAGACTCATCGGTTCACTGCCCACCAGCTCAGTCAGTCTTTAGCCAATCTAAACAACTGGATGTCAGCAGCGACATCCAAGTTGTCCACTTTGGCTACTACAATTGAGGCACAGTCAGCACCAGCCATTGCCCAGATTCCTCCTTCCGTTGAGGAGACTTTGAAGAAGCTCCTGGCCAACCAGGAAAAGATATTGGAGACCCAGGCCACCTTGACTGCGGTAGTAGCCTCACATGGCAAGGCTTTGAAGAAGCTTGCAAAGGAACATAAGAAAATGAGAAAGTCGAGGGCGTCTCGGGAGTCGGTAAAGAAGCTGCGAGCAGATGTGGAAAAGCTTTTGGCAGATCAGATGCCATTAGACTTGCTATTGGGAGATCCAGCTATAGATCCAGCAGCAGTACATCAATAGCAGGAGGAGGAGCCCAGGCACCCAAGGAAGAAAAGGAAGCTTTCTAGCACTGAGGGTGTTATGATAGAGGTGGCACAGGTTCAGGAGGGTACTTCCACTGCTCCTCCAGATGTTCAGCCGGTCCATGACCCGGCCCCTGTCCCAGCAGCAGAGCAGCAGCAGGCCGGGAACCAGCCAAAGGTTCCTGCCAGTACAGCGGACCAGGGGACCACTGATCAGCCCATGCAGCCGGACCAGGCTTGAGGAGCCATCCTATATCTTTTCTCTGTTTTTATGCTTATTTTGGTAGTTGGCATTGGGGACAATGCCAACTCTTATTCGTGGGGGTGCGCCCTACTGTTTTGATACATTTGGATGACTGTATATATTTGACTTTTAGTTTATGTTTTAGATTTGATAGTTGGCCTGTATATAACTGCTAATTTTGGCTACTTCTCTACTTTATGTATATATTCACCCCCGTTGTATATTCTACTCCCCATTGTACATATTCATTCGGTTTTTCTATTTTCGTTAAAATTTTTTGTTTTTAGCTTGGTATTTAGGCTCGTAGCCTTTTGTTTTGGTTTTGGCATTGTAAATAAGCCCTTGGTTTTCTTAATGCCACGGTTCTTTCCAAGGGTAGAGTGTTGTGTGAACCGGGTGGCTCTTCCCAATGATGGATGGTGTGACAAACTTCTTAAGGGTTTGAGTTCGTTTTTGATTTCTTTTTCTTTTGATTTTGCGTAGTTAAGGGTACCTCAAGCAAAGCTTCACTTGGGCCTAACACATTTGCCTTTGATCCTATGGTCAAAGACATAATGTTGTGCTTAGGATGGTGAAAGCTGTGGCCTTGAGACTCTTGTGTTGACCAAACAATCATCATGTGGTCTTGTTGAACCATTGTGCGCTTGACTCGTAACTAAGGTCGTTCTGGGCCCTCAACTCAATATCTTTAGCAATCCTTGAGGGTGTGTGGTGAGAACTAGAATTGTGAGTCCAAGTCCCGAGCCGATGGTCTAGAACTTGCCCCGAATGTTTGTTGAGGCGAAATGCTAGGTGAAATTTGACTTGAGAAGTGATTATAGGCTCTCCTTGATCCAAATGCTAAGTTGAACAACTCCATAGCCTACCAATGAAATGATTCCCTAGTTAACCCTTTTGAGCCTTAAACTTCCTTCTTTCAAGAACCAAAACTACAAGCCTATACCCGTTTTTAATGAGACCCTCTCTTGGCACCCATATCTTTCCTTGAGTGAATGACAAATGTCTAAGTTTGGGGGGTGGGGGGGGAGAGGCAAGAAAGGAAACAATGTGGTAAAAGGTACAAAAGGAAGAAAAGACAAGACAAAAAGAAAGACCAAAGTGAATAAGGTCAAAAAGGGGATTCAAAGAAAACAAAGGTGAAAAAGCAAAAAAAGGAGAAGTGTGTTGAATTGCATGAGAAAGAGTGACAGTGTGTCTCTCTAACCCCCTTTGAAAAGAAGTAAATACTCAAATGAGTCAAGAAATTTGTGTTAAAATGAATCAAAAGAAGTGCTTAAGGGAAGATTGAACCCGCTTGAACAAAATCATGTCCGATCCTTGCCCAAAAGCCTTTACAATGACTCCACAAAAGCATATGATCTTGAGTTGAATGAAACCTACATTAGTGGATACTTACATAAGGGGCAAGCATATGGTACCTAAAGCCGGATTTGTGACCTTCTTTTCGAGAGAATTGAGTGAAAATCTCATCAACCTCGGTTTGTGTGTCACTACTCTAAAAGGGTGAGGTCCACTTAGGGAGAGTTGAGGATGTTTGAGTTTGGGTTCCACAATGACCAAGGTATTTGAGAAAAGCTCTTTGATGAAATGTGTCAACCCTTGATGGTCTTGTGGCACACTTGATCCATAGTTTTCAAAAGCCTAAAATGTGTCAATGATGCATTCGTATTGAGGGCAATTGTTAGTCCCAATTGATGCTTGATGAGGTACTTTAGGATAGCTGGAAATTCTTGGATTGCTCTTTGGGGTAGGTCTTATTTTGTTTGCTTGAGGACAAGCAAAGGTTTAAGTTTGGGGGAGTTGATTAGTTAGAATTGTAGCATGATTATACCCCTACTTGCTATTGCTTTTGTTATGAATTGCCACAAAATAACCCCAAAACCCTTACAAGTTGCGCTTGATTGCAGGTTTGAGCGACAAGATGACAAATGTCAAAGATCGGCTCAAAACGGAGTGAAACCTGCCAAGTGTCAAAGACCAATTGAAGTGGGAACAAGAAGACCTAGCGCGGACCGCACTGATTTGCCACGCGGCCGCGCTAGGAGATTCAGAGACTGGGTCATTCACAGGGCAATCTGCGCAGTCCGCGCTCCTTTTTACACGATCCGCGTAGATGAGATTCAGAGAGATGGTGTTTTTGCCAAAGTACTGCCACACGGCCGCGCGCCCGTCCTGAAACGCGGCCGCGCTCCATTTCTGCGCGGTCCGCGATCCCAACTTCAGAGTACAGAGTCCAAAGAGTCCAAGAGCCAACGTGGCCGCGCTCCATTTCTGCGCGGTCCGCGCCTACCCCGCAGGGGCATTTTTGTCCAAATTTTCTAGCTCGGTATAAATAGATCTTTTTGACATTTTTAGGTCAGATTTTAACTACTGAACGAGAGCTGCGCTCGTGAGAAGTACTTTGTAGCCTAATTTGGCAATTTTACTCTTGAATATCATAGATTTTAAGTAGTAATCAATTATTATGTTCATTTCATCATCTATTTCTGTTGTTTCTTCTTTAATTATGTCTAGCTAAACCCATTAGCTAGGGTTGTGGCTCAACCCTAGTGTGGGTAGTTAATGGGTGTTGCATTCTAGGGTGAGATTGAGATTGGGTATTTGTTATTTGGGTTGATTTTGTGTTTCAATCTAGAATTTGTGGTTGTAAACATGAATTCAAGCTTAGCGAGTCTAACTCTTCTTGAGAGAGAGAGAGTCATATGAACCTAAAAGTTAGCCCAACAAGGAATTAGGATGGACCCATGAGAATGGTAGTCCCAATTAATGGGTTAAACCTCGAAACAGTAATTACCCCACTTGAGCCCTAGTTGCCCGGTCTAATTGACCTACTTGATCTCGAGAGAGTCAATTGGGCAAAATCGTTCTCTCTACCGAGAGTGTAAGAATGAGTGTAAGTGTGCAACGGCTATAGCACTAAACCCAGATTTATCAATCTCCCCTTAGTAGCTTCTACCCGTTAGCTAGCCACCTAGGTAGTGTTACAACCCTAGTGCCTTTTTCCCATATCTAGCACAACTTTGCAATATTTCCTTAGCATAATTTAGCTTTAACTCTTAGGTTATAAAAGTAGTTTTGAATATTAATACCCTCAAAAATGTTAGGAGTGCAATTAGAAGTACAAACGCATTTCTAAGCTAAACCGGCAATACAACTCCATTCCAAGCTCCCTGTGGAAATTCGACCCCGATCCACTATTCGGGTATTAGTTATTGCTACCCACTCTTACTACCATTGTGTAGTGTTGAGACGGCCGCGATCAGAGGACGATTACGGTGTCCTGAGATCCTTCATAGCTCCTGATGACACTGACGCCACCAAATCGACGGTTGAAGAGTTGGAGCAAGTCATATACGTTACCCGGGCATGGGGTTGACCCCCGAGCTTAGGAAAAATCTTATTGATTTTCTTAAAGCAAACGTCGATTGTTGCGCTTGGTTCTATCATGACATGAGAGGGATTCCACCGGAGGTAACCGCTCACAAGCTGAGTTTGGACACAAAGTTCAATCCGGTTAAGCAGAAAAGGAGACCACGGTCCGAGATCAAACATGCATTCATCAAGGATAAGGTATCCAAACTTCTAAAAATAGGATCCATCCGGGAAGTTAATACTCAGTCTGGTTAGCTAACATAGTGCCTGAAAAGGGTAATAAACTAAGGATGTGTGTGGATTACAAAGATCTAACAAAGCGTGCCCTAAGGATTCTTTGCCTTTGCCTAACATCGATCGAATGATCGACGCGGTTGCCAAACACGAGATACTCAGCTTTCTCGACTCCTACTTCATGTATAACCAAACTCGGATGCACCCGGACGATCGAGAAAGGCTTCTTTCATTACCAAATTCGGCACCTACAGTTATAACATAATGTCGTTTGGATTAAAGAACGCCGGTGCGACTTACCAATGCCTAGTAAACTGGATGTTCAAAGAACAAATAGGGAAATCAATAGAGGTTTATATTGACGATATGTTGGTCAAGTCGCTGGAGCAGTGGACCATTTGAAACATTTGCAGGAAACCTTTGACATATTAAGGAAATACAACAGGAATCTAAACCCGAAGAAGTGCCCATTCGGGGTTGGATCTGGAAAATTCCTCAGGTTCATGGTATCTAATCGGCGGATCGAGATAAACCCCAAAAAAATAAAGGCCATATAGGACATCACCATGGTGGACAACATCAAGGCAGTTCAAAGATTGACCGGGAGTATAGTCGCATTGGGCCAGTTCATCTCGAGGTCTTCGGACAAGAGCCATCGATTCTTCTCGAAGAATAAGAACAACTTTTCCTGGACGCATTTGGATGTTTTTGTAGGGGCGGTTTGCTGAGGCACACATTTGGATGTTTTTGCCATCGGATTCTAAAAAATATGAAGGTTTGAAGAAAATATATGAAGATTTGAAGATGGGAAGATATGAAGGCATGTGTTCAAATAGAAAGTATGAAGGTTTGAGAATGAAGATATGAAGATCTAAGGAGCAATGTATGAAGATTTGAAGGGGTTAAAGGTATGTGGAGAATTCGAGGGTAAATCAAAGAGCTCTGGAATCGGAAAGGGGAGAAATGAAAAAGGGGTCGGAGTTTTTATAGAGGAAGGACAATCAATGCGTGACGTTTCACATTCCAGGACAGTCAACTAGCGGCTGACACGTATCTGAAGTCAGAATGACACGACTGATGGGATGTTTCATTGACCCATCAACTCGGTTGTAACGTACGAAGGAAGACACCAGGATTCATTTATCGCTTCCCGTCGCTTCGATAAATCTACCCTCCAGAAAATGATGGGACTATTTGTGTACTGGTAAAATTGGGGTCAATGGCTACCCTGATTTCCCGGTGAGAGAACGAAAAGGCAGCACAGATTCATGAGGTTATAGTTAAAGCCAGAGGCCCCACATATCGAGACCCAGGAAGACTGAACGGTATATCCGACATCGAACATAAACAACGCACCCCGGACCGAGTATAACTTCTAGACCCCGGGAGACACGGTGGACGATTTATGCATGACGGATAGGGGCCGCAATACTCGTCCTCAACCGGATTTCACGGCACGAATCTCATTCAGTATTGATTGTGGATCAACAATTACCGGGAAAAGAAGATTTTTACCTCTTTTAGACTTATGGTAGGACTAAAATTCTCCTACTATATAAAAGGAAAGTTTTTCTTTAATCGAAAACATTGTGACACGCAATTCAAAGCAATAAAAGTTTACTTTTGTCTTCTAGTTACTGTTAAAGGCATTACTCACTTGTTATGTTCTTTATTCGCGACTGGGCTTGAACTGAGGGTCTAATAGAGGACGAGTTCATTGTTCAATCTAAGATCATGTTTGGTCATAACATTGCGATTTGTTTGATCGTTTATTTCGTCTTTAATTCATTTATCTGTTATTCTTAAATATTCGTGTTGAATTAAACCACGTATCCTTTAAATCACGTACAAATTTAATTGTTACCCAATTTTGGTGTAAACATGTGCAGAGTATAAATAATGAAATTAACTGTTTTTTTTATACGTCTGAAGCCTATTAAGGCAATCATTTTTTGTCTAATGAACTCGGGAAAATCTTCTACGGACTTTTGGCCCGACTCCAATTGGCTTATAAGTTTAAAATCTTGGAAACTATGATCTATTCATGTACTCAAATTTGATTCGAAAAGAATTTGAACTTATAATGTATGTTTAATTCTTAGATATCACATGTTGCGTCTTTATAAAGCCATGGGTCGCCAAATAAGGCAATCACTTATCGACCGTATTTTAGAGGTCCGCCGATGAATAATCTAGTTTAACGGCTAAGAATAGAGATTTTGACATGCTGCTGCATATGGGTGTAAAGAATCTAATTGAATATTGTCTTGGCTTTTGGGTGAAGAGGTGGGGCAGGGGAGTGGGGTGTTGCCCATAATGCAATGTCTCGATAAAATCGATTCAATCATGGATTATTCTACTACATGTTTGATTACGACTTATGAGGGTATCCTCATTTGGATAATATGAGCTTCGGAAGAAGAAAGAAAATGAACAATGTGTTTTAAGTTATATTTGTCGTCAGAAAATTTCAAATTTCACTTGAAGTTGAATTTTAAATTTTTCGAAAATTTAAAAAACTTCAAAAAGTTATTTGTTAAAGTTTTTACTTTCATATCACTCACAAAATTCTAAAAAGAATTCCAAATCATATCAATGGCCAAACACAACTTTAATTTTCAAATATTATTTTTATATGATTTTTATTCAAACGCCCACTTAAACTCATGAATGAAAGAGCCTTTTGTGCTCTTCCTTCCTTGGTGGAAGCGCAATTGCTTTTGTTATAGGTAAGACTTTACCTGCTCTTTTTATCTGAACATTGATAACCTTATCTTTTGTCCTTGGCCACAGTAATAATAATTAGGGCGATACCTATAAAAATATCCTATTTATGTAATTGTGGTGTTTTTTTTACTAATAAAAGAACCTAATACGCGTCTTCTTTCTATGAAAATTTATCAAAATTGTCGGATACACTATCTCCAAATATATCAAACACCTTAATTATTATTAAGAGGAAATTTATACATGAATTTATCAATTTCTTTCGCTTTAGATCCTGACATGATGTGCACAATGTTAATGAACGTAGTCTTTTTTCCCTCGGTAGTGAATGTAATTCTCTTAACCAATTCTGACCTTGCTTTTATCTATACATTTCCTTTTCTAATTTCTGTAGCAATCATTCTATTTTGGATTTTAAAAACGGTTGACAAAATTTTCCTAATAATATTCTCACACAATTTCCAGATATTTTGAACATTAAAGATATTTAAAAAAAATCTTACTTTTTATTAGTGCTTTCTTAGTTCCGAGAACCAGTTTAGGTTTATGCCGGGGCGTTCGACTACAGAAGCCATCCACCTTGTTAGGAGATCGATGGAGCAGTATAGGGGGAGAAATAAGGACTTGCATATGGTGTTCATTGATTTAGAAAAGGCGTACGATAAAGTTCCGAGGGAGGATTTGTGGAGATGTTTAGAGGCTAGAGGTGTACTTGTTGCCTACGTTAGGTTGATTAAGAAGATGTATGATGAGGTAAAGACCCGAGTGAGGACGGTGGGTGGGGACTCAGACCATTTTCCGGTTATGATGGGGTTGCATCAGGGGTCGGCACTCAGCCCTTTTTTATTCGCTCTGGTGATGGACGTATAGACGCGCTACATTCAAGGGGAGGTGTTGTGGTGCATGCTATTTGCATATGATATTGTATTGATTGACGAGATGCGAGACGGTGTGAACGCGCAATTAGAGGTATGGAGGCAGACCCTGAAATCTAAAGATTTTAAGTTGAGCAGGACCAAGACAGAATACTTGGAGTGTAAGTTCAGTGACGAGACTCAGGGGGGGGGGGGGGGTAGGGGGAGGGGAGGTGAGGATGGACTCGCATGACATCCCAGTTTTAAGTACCTTGGGTCTATTATTCAGGGGGATAGGGAGATTGATGAAGATGTCACACATCGTATCGGGGCGGGATTGATGAAATAGAGACTCGCTTCTAGTGTTCTATGTGACAAGAAGGTGCCACCAAAACCTATGGGTAAGTTCTACAAAGTTGTGGTCAGACCAACGATGTTGTATAGGGATGAGTATTGGCCAGTCAAGATCGCTCATGTCCAAAAGATAAAGGTAACAGAGATGAAGATGTTGAGATGGATATGCGGGCACACCAGGTTAGATAGGATCATAAATGAGGTTATTTGCGACAAGGTGGGTGTGGCCTCTATTGAGGACAAGATGCGGGAAGCGGGACTTAGGTGATTTGGTTATGTGAGGAGGAGGAGGGCAGACGCCCCGGTGAGGAGGTGTGAGAGATTGACATTGGAGGGCCTACGGAGAAGTAGAGGTAGGCCAAAAAAGAGGTGGGGAGATGTGACTAACGTTTATTTTCTTCCATTGTTGATTACCTTATTATCTTGTTGTTTTTATTCTGCTTTTATATGACTTTTTGGTCTGCCCCTTTTTGTCTATATTTTCATCAATATGGTGCTTGTGCTTTCCTGAGCCGAGAGTCTATTGAAAGCAACGTCTCTATCCTCACAAGATAGGGGTAAGGTCTGCTGCGTACACACTACCCTCCCCATACCCCACGGTGTGGGATAAGACTGAGTATGTTGTTGTTGTTGTAGTGCTTTCTTAAACAAATTCTTGATTATTGTTTTAATAATTTGTAATGATATTGCAAATATAGTAATACATAAATTATAAATCAATTGACATTTTAAACTCTTGCATCTATCACGTAGGTAGTATTAGATGCAAGTGAATACCACATGCCATCAAGAGTTGTTGTGAAATGAATAGGAACCCTCCATTCTTAATTAGAGATTTTGTGATTGAGCCTGGAAAAATCAAAAAGATAAATCGGAAAGTGCTTCCCCTTTAATAAGTCTTATACCGAATACCTGGTAGATAATCGAAAAACCAAAAAAAGAAAAAGAAAAAGAGCATGAGTAACTAGAGAGGAATTGCCAAGAAGACCTCCTCAACACTTGAATTGGTCAAATGACCTCCCATTTTCTTTCTCAATTTCTGTGGGTTGAAAAATGGTTAAATGAGTGAGTTAGTTTGGATGAGGCCTTTTTAACATTTTAGAAACTTATGGGTCACATATAAAGTTTGAAAAACTTGACACCTCTCTCATTTTTTCTACTCAATTTCTCTCTCATCTCTCTACTCTCTCTTCTCTCTGTCACTTAACCCCATCGATCAAGGTGGTTTCCCGCGGGACGAGACAAGAATAAAGCTTCAATTTTGGGTGTAATCGTCTCTATAGACCCATCAAGCATTATATTAAAGCTCAGAATGCGTCAATTTTGGTAAATACTAAATTCTTCTTTTTTTCGTTTCTTACATCTTTTATTTCAGATTTTGTAGAGTAATTCGTTCATGTACGTGTTCAAGATCGATTGGGTTGTGAATAACTGTCACGATCCAAACCGATGGGTCGCGATGGGCACTCGGTACCTTATTCAACCGAGTACCAACGTAACATATTTTTCTTATTACATCATCATGGGTAAGTGGGCCAAAAGAGGCATCATGTATAATCAGAGTAAGCATGAGGGAATACCCGACATAGAACGACCCAACCTGATATAGAAACTCATACATGTGACATACGGGCCTATACGGCCAACGTGATCCTTTATATACACAAAATAAAGGCCGACAAGGCCATACAAGTATCCGTATACATAACATCTGTCTACAAGCCTCTAAGAGTACATAATATCATAAAAGTCGGGAAAGAGCCTCACCATACCAATCAATGCATGTACCAATCATACGGACCAAATAGCCAACGCCGGAGCAAATGGAAAGCACCAACACTTTCCGCTGAGCTGATAGATTACTTGGAGGGCTCTCAACCTGTCTATCAAGATCTGAGGGCATAAAACGCAGCGTCCCAGGCAAAAGGGACGTCAGTACAAATATTGTACCGAGTATGTAAGGAGTGAAAATCAGTACGCAATAGACATGAGAGAAACATGGAGTAAAGACTCAACATGTAAGTCTGAATAACTTTGTGAATCATTAATATGTCCATGCATAGGCGTATAAATGTCATACCATGCATAGGTATATGCGTACATAACATCATCAAGCCTATAACGGCATCCCATCATATCATCTCAGCCATTGTGGGCAAAATTATCAACGTATACCAGCTGATCAGGTGGTGGTGCGTATATAACGCCGTAACCTTTTCCCATATCCCATGTACACATACACACACAAACACAAACGTGTGTATATATATATATATATATATATATATATATATATATATATATATATATATATATATATATATATATATATATATAATGAATGCATTGCATGAGAAGTACGTCAATAAAATCTCTCAGAACGCCATACGACCATTATGCCTTTGATTAATATCATGAAAGAAACTATATCAACTTACGTATTTTCTGAGACCCATGAATAGACGATAGAATAATAAGACATATGGGGAATCAAGAGCATAGGAACCTCTAGTATTTCTATGAGTTGAGTCATTTATGGAAGTTGTGCATTTGCTCGTTTCGTTTGTATCGTATGGATCATGCCAAAAGAAAAAAAGGGATAGCCTTAACATACCTTAGCCGATTCTCTTGACAATCCCTCTAACACACAACAATTGTGACAAATCACGTAACGACGGATCGAAGTAGGGAAAAATCCTTATGATATTCTTGAGAAAGATTGTACCGTGCTTTCTTAGAATCGCATCTCACGCATAATATGATCTTGTAGGAATTTGCTGAAGCCTCATCCGCACTTTGTAGTCATAAGCCTTTTCATTTTTGTGAATTTAGAGAGCCTTTCACATTTGAAGCCATTAGAAAACCAAAGAAAGTAGGGACCAAAGTCTTTTAAGATTTTGCTGAAACATTCTTTGACATGTAGAGATTCAAAAAAAAATTAGGGAGGTTCTCTTAACCCTTGGGAGTGGGCCCCACTTAGGATGACTTAACCACCCAAAAATCTCCTAAAATGCCACCTAATTTCCTAAACCAAGAGTCAGTATTTGGGCTTTAATCAAGACCCTTGGGCTGCCACGTTAAGGCTATCTAAAAACCTAATTAATCACCCACCAATTCCTTAATTAACTAGTTAATCTCCCATTAACTAAAAATTAACCAATTACCCACATAATTAAGAATTATCTCAAATTACTTAAACTACTACTCACTTTTAACACACTTTATGTACCCTACAATCATAGTCATGGTGTACCTTGTATGACACTAGTCCATAAATATCAAGTATTATGGGTCGGATCGTATTATATCCCAAATTGACAACCTTCAACGAAACTCAATTTCTTTGATTCGTTTACCCTTTCACCTTCACAAAATTATTTATCACTTGTTTGAAATAACATAATACTTATAATCTCCAAATGATCTTGTCCTTGAACTGATATCAATTATCTTACGACAAATTCAACGTTCAATACTACAGGGTGTAACATCGTCGTAATATAATACTGCGGATCGTAACATCATTGTAATATAATACTGCGCAACGTATCATCGGCGTAATACTGTGGGGCGTAACATCATTCCCCCCTTTGGAACATTCGTCCTCGAATGTTGACTAATGCACTTATCATTTTCATAACCTATGTCTTTCGAATACTTTAGTACTCTCCTTGCTATCTAGGCAACTGTTCTGTGGATAAATCCAAAGGCCAAGGCATTCCCCACTTTAGGCCTCTTTCTCATACCACAACTTGTGGTCGGAATCCTTCCAATCTCGTAACTGTTGCTACCTTCTATCATGCATCCTGTAGGACTTTGACCTTGTAAGTGCGCCTATGCGACTCTTCTTTCCTTTTTGCTTCGATTTTTAGCCATTACTGAAGTTCTTCGCTCGTTACTTTGTCGAACTTACTAATATTGCTATATCTTATTTCATAGACCCGATTATCTATCCGCATGATTTTACTTCATCTAGGTAGGTCATACTGTATCATAACTCTTACTTCAATTTATGTTACTAAGGTCTGCTACCAAACTCTAGGTCACTCTCTCACTGCTTATCATATAAGTATAAATCTAAGTCCTTTAATGCTTCATCGTTACTGTTTATCTTAAGAATGACAGCCTGATCTCATCTCACACTGTTGAACTTTTATCCATCTATTGTTGATTCACCTTAATGTTGATCTATAATCTACCACTGATAACTTGATCTCTTATGTACAACTACTGCTAGGGCTCACGTCTCGTCAGGGACATCTGAAATGATTAGACTGATCCACTTGGGGGCGATACCATGCTTCCATAACCGTATTTCATAGTATCCCAATATGATTCACCTTAAGTGGGTATTTTAATCCTATATAATTCATTAAATTATTACTCAATCGAAGTCCCAAACGTCATCCTTTATCTATCACAATTACACCCTCATTCTACTACCAGGGCAGCATTCCATCTCTTCTAAATGCTACTAGTCTTACACTCCTTTGAGTTTATTCAGGCTATACTGAGCCTTCTATAACTTAGAGAAACCATCAGCTCTCTTGTTTTCATGGGTTTAATCTTAAAGACTTATCCATTCTCGTCACCTTCTCACTCGCCCTTTCTTATCCTTACTCCTGTCTTCCTAAAACCTTGTCATTTTACCATACTTTAGCTTGCGACCTACACATATCTATTTATACTACTCGTAACCTTCCTTCAACTTGCTTGCACCATAGATTTCCTTGTGTTATTCTAGAACATCAAGTGAGACATCACACCGTCTCTAACTCTTCTTTACTCTCTTAACTAGACCTCTGTACCTAGAAACCATAGGCTAGAAGATATGCCACTGACGACGCCACTATCATTCCCGGATACTTAATCTCAGTGCTTCTAGACTTCTATCTGAAGTATGGACTATTCACAATCTTCTGCACTTGAGTATCTCGTACGTTGTTCACCTTTACCTTACTTACCTTAAAATATCGCCTCGCATCTTCTATCTCTTTCATAACCTCCCTTCCACATAGGTATAATTCACATACACAACTTGAAGCTCTATAATAGTACTTGCACCTCTGGTGTATAAACAATCCGGTAGGAGCTTCATACTGACTTCTTATGAGGCTGGTACTTTTCTAACTGGATTTATCGTAGAGCCGTTATACAATATGGCTACTCTACGGTCTATAATGTACCTCTGATATTAAGAGTGATTTTGCAAATGTTCTCAATCATGATGTCCATAATTTTCTGGTTCCAATAATCAAACTCCTGATATACTTAGTTGATGTAACTCTTTAGTTTCCTCTTTCCTCTGATCGACCTTTATGTAGGCTTAAGCTATATTCCAATTTGCGGCTCATGGTATTAGTTATTACTTTAGCCTTTCACGGGCGCTATGGAATATCCTTGATACAATCTTCTAACAATTCAATCCTTTGTCTATGACCTGGACTCAATTCTTTCTTTTACTTATACCGGAGTCTTCTACGGCTGTATGATTGTCAATATATATGCTGCATGGATATTACTCTGAAATCTTAAGTGCGTTCATAACGTAACTAGCTCTGGACCATTGATCAAATAATTCCTTTCAATCCATCTCAGCTTTCTTCAAACATAAGAAATTACTTTTCCTGGTCTTATTGCCCCTTGTTCCGTTCATACTTAGCTTATCTTAGTTCCCACGCATGTCGGCGTTTTTGTGCAACTCATATGGTATCGAATATTACTTTTGGTTTTACTCCCTCTTCATTAGCCATGGTAGGTGCCACTTTCTTTTGGAGTGCATACGATTTTGTAGTGAGACTGTTTTTACATGACCATTTCTCCTTCGAGTTACTATGTTTAGGTTGAAGCCTTCTTCCTTATTTCCTCAGCTAGTCTTTCATTGTAGTACCTAGGGAGGACCCTCTAACTCTTGCAAGTCTGCAAGCTTATTACATTGTTTACCCGACGGAATTTTTGATGTTCTTTCTTACTTGTAATTATCCTAACTTACTTACCTCCATGCCCTTGTGCTTGTAGGGTTGCTTCTGAACTTAAATTTTGACTGTTTCCCAGTGGCACTCTCTTTATTTCCGTAACACTTATACTACACCTTTTAACTACTGGGTCGTTGTTGTTTCACTGGGTCGTTGTTGCTGTTGTTGTTATACTGCACCTTTTAACTACCCAACTCCTATTTGATTATTTCTCAATGATCACGATGTCATAACTACGAGGCTGAATTCCCCATGTTGGGGTTCCCTATGTTTATCTTGCACGATCTGTTGATTTGTCTGTATCCTCTTGTCTAGCCATAACTAGGCTCTTCCTGAATCAACTACTAACTACTCGTCGGCCCATTCTCATATCAATATTCCGCAAAATCTTTCTTGGGTTATTTCCTTTGTCTTAACTTACCTCTCGCACTGGTTCCTTATTTATTAATAACATCCCAGGCAGGAACCCTTACTTTCTCTCCTTGACGTCGTGCTTGCATAATGTTCTGGAATCTAGCATATCTATAGGATTTGGAAAAGTTCAATCTCATTCCTTTCTCATTTTTATCGCATTCTTCCTTTACTATCCCATAGTTACTAAAACCACTTAATTCTGACTCAATGACACATCACTCCATATTCCCCCCTTTTGGAGGAGTACTAAGATTTAGTGCTAGCGTGATCTACCTATAGATGTTTTATATCTTCATCTTTGGTGTCTTTTCACATCATCGATGACCCTTACTCGCCTTGAGGTAATCCTTCTGTACCAAGGATAACGAAATTCCTTACTCACCTAGTATAACTGGCTCACATAGCCCCTTAAGCTTAACTTTGCTCACATTTCTTGCTTTAGGGAAACGTCTTCTTGAATGACATTTAAAGGTTATTCTTCTGTCGTCCATTCTATTATTGTCGTAACACAATTTCTGAAATTCTCATGATGCCGACTATTATCAAATCACTCAATCCCTAAGTTATGTTTAGTTTATCTTGTTCACCAGCCCATACTGATTTCTATTATTCTGGGGTCTAACTTTTCCTTATGGTAGTCGCATTGGAGTCACAGACTTATTTCTCGAAATAAGGATATGACTTTATGGCCAATATTCTTTTGTTGTCTCAAGGCCTGTCATCTCTCATCTTTTCCTTCACTTGACTATAGACTCTGTAGTACTGTCCTCTTTTTGATTTACCGTTGTCATCCATGTATCACATCTTACTCATAATACTTCATCAAATTTCTTCTTATTTCCCGCTAACATTTAAGTCTATCACTTTATTCTGAAAATTCGAACAAGACATTTTTTGCTTTTAGCTCCCCTTGCTCCATTTACTGGCTCTTCGGGTTGCCTAACATTTTTTCTCTACTAGGGACGGAAGCCACAATAAGGTAATATTTATCCCTTCAAGGCTTCCAGTGCCTATCTTTGTAGTACTCATATCTTGTTGTATTATTTTAGAGTGCACCATCTGGGTGTCTCACAAGTATATCTATTAGCACATTTGCAATATCCTTCGGAAATGTCAACTAACGTAAACAATCCATCCACCATTTTGGGTCACTCTAACCCCAGTCGGATCCTGATATTCGTCCTTCTCTTATACTACTTCTATTAGCCCCCATAGGGCATAAATGAGATGGGTGTGGCCAATTGTACATACCCTCTGTTACTGTTGAAGGTAACTCAAAAGGCTTATATTCCTCCGCCTGAATTGTAAATACTGATAATCTTCATTAACTGGGCGTATTGTACCCTTCTTCATCTTGCTTCTTTTACTTGTTGAAACTTATATCTATCTTCTGAATCCCTCATTGTCTTTCACCATAAGGGTGGATAGATATTCTTGCCTTAAGGCTCCTTATCAAGAGGCGTACACGCCTTAGTGCACACACGATCTACTGAACACCTTACATTTACTCACCATAATCATCATGAAGAATCGAGTTCCCCTGACTCAACTCTTAATAGCCACATTCAATCTCTTACCAACTGTCATTCTGGATGTAGGTATTGTCTTATTACCGATAAAATATAAGTTAGGACTTTGAATTCTTATAAGTGAGCTCTACCACACGATCTAGAGTAAGAAGAAAGAGTGACAATCCAAAATGCCATGTAGCCTCCTGCTTATAAGTGTGGTGCACAACACACCCATAAATAAGATTCTACTAGACACGACTTTTAGACTCCCTAGGATATAACTGCTCTGACCACTTTTGTCACGACCCAAACCAATGGGCCGCGACGGCATTCAGTACCTTACTCAACCGAGTACCAACTAATGTATCTTTATTATTACATAATCATGTGTAAGTGATCCAAAAAGGGGAGACATGAGATAACCAAAGTAAACATGAGGAAATACCCGACATAGAACAACCCAACCTGATATAGAAACTCATACCAGTGACATACGGGCCTATAAGGCCACGTGATCCTTTATATACTAAAAATGCAGGCCGACAAGGCCATACAAGTACCGTATACATGACATATGTCTACAAGCCTCTAAGAGTACATAATATCATAAACGTTGGGACAGAGCCCCGCCATACCAATCAATGCATGTACTAATCATACTGACCAAATAGACAACTCCTGAGCAAATGGAGTGCACCAACACCTTCCGCTGAGCTGATATCTTACTTGGAGGACTCTCAACCTGTCTATTGGACCCTGCGAGCATGAAATGCAGCGTCCCCAGGCAAAAAAGGATGTCGGTACAAATAATGTACCGAGTATGTAAAGAATGAAAATCAGTAAGTAATAGACATGAGAGAAACATGGAGTAAAGACTCAACATGTAAGTCTCAATAACTCGCTAAATCATTAATATGTATAATGCCATGAAAATGTGTATAAATGTCATACCATGCATAGGTATATGCGTACATAACATCATCAAGCCTCTGAGGGCATCACTTCATATCATCTCGTCCACTGTGGGCAAAATCATCAACGTATACCAGCTGATCAGGTGGTGGTGCGTGTATAACACCATAACCTTTTCTCATATCCCCTATATACATATGCATACATACATACATACATACATACATAATATATATATATATATATATATATATATATATATATATATATATATATATATATATATATATATAATGCCATCTGGTCATGGGTCAATTTTCATGTATAAATGAATGCATTGCATAAGAAGTATGCCGATAAAATCTCTCGGAGCGTCATAAGACCATTATGCCTTTGATTAATATCATGAAAAAACTTCATCAACTTACATATTTTCTGAGACCCATGAACATACGATAGAATAATAAGACATATGGGGAATCAAGAACATAGAAACCTCTAGTACTTCTATGAGTAGAGTCATTTATGGAAGTTGTGCATTTGCTCGTTTCATTTGTATCGTATGGATCATGCCAAAAGGAAAGAAGGGATAGCCTTAACATACCTGAGCTGATTCTCTAGACAATTCCTCTAACACACATCAATTGCGACAAATCACGTAACGGCGGATCGAAGTAGGAAAAAATCCTTATGATATTCTTGAGAAAGATTGTATCGTGCTTTCATAGAATTGCATCTCACGCATAATAGGATCTTGTAGGAATTTGCTGAAGCCTCATACGGACTTTGTAGTCATAAGCCTTTTCATTTTTGTGAATTTAGAGAGCCTTTCACGTTTGAAGCCATTAGAAAATCAAAGAAAGTAGGGACCAAATTCTCTTAAGATTTTTCTGAAACATTCTTTGACATGTTGAGATTCAAAAATAAATTAGAGAGGTTCTCTTAACCCTTAGGAGTGGGCCCCACTTAGGATGAATTAGCCACCCAAAAATCTCCTAAAATGCCACCTAATTTCCTAAACCAAGAGTCACTATTTGGGCTTTAATCAAGACCCTTGGGCTGCCACGTTAAGGCTTATCAAAAAGCTTTAATTAATCACCCACAAATTCCTTAATTAACTAGTTAATTTCCCATTAACCAATTACCCACATAGCTAAGAATTATCTCAAATTACTTACAATTGTCACAACCCAAACCTATGGGTCGCAACGGGCACCCGGTACCTTACTCAACCGAGTACTAGCATACATATATTTCTTATCGTACTCTCATTGGAAAATGAGCCAAATGGGCCGTCATGGGCTAACTAGTATAAACATACGATAATACTCAATATAGGACGACCCAACCTGATATAAAAACTTATACATATACGATAAGCGGTGAAAGAGTAACTTGGAGTTTGTTAGCAAACCTCAGTAACAATAAGTCGAAGTAAGAATTATGGTATAGTATGACCTACCTAGATGTAGTAAAGTCATACAGATAGATAACTGGGTCAATGAAATAAGATATAGCAATATTCGTAAGTTCAAAAAAGTACCGAGCGAAGAATTTCCATGTACTTATAGATCCCCAGAGGGACAGGTTGTCAAACTCTATATATATGTTCACAAAGTGAGGCCTAGAGATTGGCAAAAAACTGGAGGAAAAAGGAGAGAAGAGTCGCATAGGCGCACTTATAAGGTCAGAGTCGTACATGCTGCATGATAGAAGGTAGCAATAGTTACGAGATTTGAAGGATTCCGACCACAAGTCGTAATGTGAGAAAGAGGCCTAAAGAGGGGAATGCCCTAGCCTTTGGGATTCATTCATAGAACAGTTGCCTAGATGGCAAGAGGAGCACTAAAGTATTCGCAAGAGCTATGGGTTATGAGAATTATAAGTGCATCAGTCAACATTCGAGGACGAATATTCCTAAGGGGGGAATAATGTTACACCCCATATTTTCGTACGTGAAAGTACGCCATAAATAAATTAATGAAAGCTTAGAAATGAGATGTTACATCCCGCATTTTTTGTACGTTAAATTTTCGTCGTAAGTTAATCGACGTAAGCTCGGGAATGAGATTATTTTGAGATTAAAAGTATTATGCTATTTCAAACAAGGGATAAGTAAATTCGTGAAGGTAAGAGGGTAAGCAAATCGAATAAAATGAGTTTCGTCGAAGTTTGACATTTTGAGATAAAATACGATCCAAACTATAATACCCCGTATATATGGACTAGTATCATACAAGGTACCACATGACTATGATAATAAGGTGTATAAAGTATGTTAAAAGTGAGTAGTATTTTCAGTAATTTGAAATAATTCTTAGTTATGTGGGAAATTGATTAATTATTGGATTAGTGGGGAACTACCAAGTTAATTAAGAAACTGGTAATTAATAAGACATTTTGGATAAACTCTTGAACAACCAACGATGCAGCAACATGCAGTCAATCAAATGACTCTTAAATTATGTTGCAAGGTGGCATAATTTGGACACTTTTTTGTCCAAGTCATCCCTATCAAGTAGGGCCCACAAAAGCCAACAATTTTAAGAGATTTACCTTATTAAGGTATGATTCTAAGTGTGCCAAGAGAGAGATGAAGCTTCAATACAGAATTGCTTAATTGCAGTTCTAAGAGGTTTGCAACGAAATTATACTGTGTAATCGCAACGAGATTTGCAACTCTAAGAGAGCATGGTACAATCTTTCTCAAGAATATCATATGAATTTTCTCCTACTTTGATTCGCCGTTACATATTGTCGCAATTGACGTGTGTTGGAAGGATTGTCAAGAGAATTGGCTCAGGTATGTTAAGGCTATCTCTTCTTTCCTTTTGGCATGATCCACACGATACAAACGAAACGAGTAAACGCACAACTTCCATAAATGACTCTATTCATAAAAGTATTAGAGTTGCCTATGTTCTTGAATTCTCATATGTCTTATTATTCTATCGTCTGTTTATGGGTCTCAGAAAATACGTAAGTTGATAAAGTTTATTTCATGATATTAATCAGAGATACAATGGTCTTATGACGTTCCGAGAGATTTTATTAACGTACTTCTCATGCATTGCATTCATTTATACATATACATTGAACCATGACCAGACGACATTATATACACGTATATATGTATATATATGTATATGGATATATGAGAAAAGGTTACGGCGTTATATACGCACCACCACCTGATCAGCTGGTATACGTTGATGATTTTGCCCACAGTGGCCAAGATGATATGATGGGATGACCTTAGAGGCTTGATGATGTTATGTACACCTATACTTGTGCACGACACGACATTTATACGCACGTGCATGGCATTATAAATATTTCAGAATTTACAAAGTTATTTAGACTTACAGGCGGAATTCTTTATTCCATGTTTCATCTATGTCTCTTATGTACTGATCTTCATGCCTTAAATACTCGGTATATTATTTGTATTGACGTTCATTTGCACGGGGAAGCTGCGTTTCATGCCCGCAGGTCCCGATAGACAAGTTGAGATTCCTCCAAGTAGGCTATCAGCTCAGTGGAAGATGTTGGTGCGCTCCATTTGCTCCGGAGTTGCTTATTTGGTCAGAATGATTTAGACATGTATTCATTGGTATGTCGGGGCCCTGTCCCGGCCTTATGACGTTTATGTACTCTTAGAGGCTTGTAGACATATGTCAGGTATTTGAAAGATTATATGGCCTTGTCGGCCTATTCAGTGTACGAGTGATTATTTTGGCCTTATAGGCCCGTATGTCATATGTATAAATCAGTATATCAGGTTGGGTCATTTTATATCGAGTGTTTCTTCATATTTTATTCTTGTTACCTCATACGACCCTTTTGGCTCATTTACCCGTGTTGATGTAATAAGAAAGATACGTTACGTTGGTACTCAGTTGAGTAAGGCACTGGGTGCCCGTCGCGGCCCATCGGTTTGGGTCATGACAAAAATAGTTCTCACTTTTAACACACTTTATGTATCTTACTATCGTGGTCATGGGGTACCTTGTATGACACTAGTCCGTAAATACCGGGTATTATGGCTCGGATCGTATTATATCCCAAATTGACAACCTTTAACGAAACTTATTTTCTTTGATTTATTTACCCTTTCACCTTCATGAATTTACTTACCATTTGTTTGAAATAGCATAATACTTATAATCTCCAAATAATCTTGTCATTGAACTGATGTCAATTACCTTACAACAAATTCAACGTACAATACAACCGAGCGTAACATCATCGTAATATAATACTGCAGAGCATAACATCATCGTAATATAATACTGCGGAGCATAACATCGACGAAATAATACGGGGCGTAACAATGACCATATCTTATATGGCGTGGGTGGTTATATTTTCTTCTTGGACTACCTCTGTGCTCTGTATATTAGAATTTCGTCATAACAACCGACCTAATGTTTATTGATAAACCCGTGGTCGATTGTTTTCTGGTCATAGATGTTTGTTGAAATTGGGGCTTATTTTTCTTATTCTAATCATAAGTTTAAAATTATTAAATGTGACATAGCATATTATCATGTAGGTAACATGAGGAGGAAATCAGCTGCTAAGAAGCATATTCCATTGACAAAACCTTCAAAGCCTTCAAACAGGGAAGAAACTGCAGAAAAAGAAGCATCGCCAAGTAAAACAATTCCTAAGCCTTCAAAAACTGCTACTAGAAAATGAAAAGTAGATACTTCTAAAGCTTCCCTTAGAAAAAAAATGCCGAGATTTCTTAGCGTGATAGGAGAAAAAAGAACAAAGAGCCATCAAAGTCTATTAGTAAAAAAAGAACAAGATCAAAGTCTGGATTCATTGACGAGAAAATACCTGTTAGTAAAAATTATATTTCAAGGAGGTTAGAATTAGAGGGTGTTGATGAGGAGGAGGAAGAAGAGTTGGACATAAATGCAACACAAACTCAAATGGAAGAACATGTTTCTGGAAAAAAAAATTATTGGAGATGAAAAGGATAGTGATGATGAAGCTTTAGGTGTGGAGGATGATGAAAATGGTGATGATACTGCTCAAGAGGTTGATAAAGATGCTGAAGAAGAAAAAGAAGATGTAGCAGAAGAAGAACATGTAGCAGCAGAAGAAGAAGTAGTAGAAGAAGAAGAAGATGAAGATGATGATGATGAAGAAGAATATGATGAAGATGATGAACAACTTGAAGATGGTGCAGATGAACTGTAAAGTGAAACAAATGCAGCAGTTGAAGGTGACCAAGATGCTCTGTCAATTCATGTGCTTGTAAGGGCGATCCACGCATCCAAATACAGATTCAGGACTTTTTTAAGAAAGCAAAGACGTTTACCGGCCAAGATAAGTGTGAGGTCTAGAATCAATGTATTCTACGAGTTCAAGGATAAACTTAGAACAATCAAATTAATGGAAAAGTTTAATAGTGGTTGTTTTGGTCAGTTTGCAAAACTTTCAGAGCACTGGACACAGTTCAATGGAAAGCTTGTCCATTCCCCGCTGATTCGCCGAATTTATTGCGCAAAGAAGCGCGAGTTTTGGTTTTTAGTTTGAGACAAGCCTGTTCACTTTGGATTGAAGGAATTTGCTATGATGACTGGATTGAATTGTGGTTCCAAACCAAGTAAGGAAGCTATGAAGAAAGTGATGGATGATGGCCAAACATTCTGCGACAAAGTTTGCTAGTCTAGCAGGAAAGAGGGGGATGTAGAGCTGCTTTTAAAACAGTTGAAGTTTAAGAGGTTTGACACATTCAAGAGGTTTAAGATTGCATTGGTGTGGTTTGTCCATTCAGTCTTGCTTGCAAGGGATAACATAACGCGCGTCGATAAGAAGTGGATTCATATGGCTAACAATCTGAAATTTTTCTTGAATTATCCGTGGGAAAAAGGAGTGTTTTGAGCTTACAATTGAGTACTTGAAGAAGGACGTATTGCCAATGTAAAAATCATATGTGAGCAAGAGGAAGGAAAACAATATCTCTGGTAAAAAGTCCAAATCGGCTAGTTATGCCTTGTATGGCTTCCCATGGGCATTCATGATAAGTATTAAAATAACTTTCTCAAATTTTTTTGCAGTTGAGTACTATTATTTTTTTACTACAGACAGAAATTAATACTTTTTGGTTCATGAAAAAATGTAGGCATGGGCATACGAAGCAATTCCGCTATTTGGTCGTAGTGCCGAGAAATCAAAGGTCGTACCGATGCGGCTGCCAAGGATGTTGAGATGGCACAACAAGAAAGTGATATCTGACCCTGATTGGGATCCCTTTAATCAGAGAGTTGATGACCCCGGTTTGTCAAGATAAGGAGTGCAATAACACTCCACTAGTAGATTAGAATCAACCAAAGTAGGAAATTATCATAGACCTCGTCTCTATTATTTTGTATTGCTTGTCTAATAACTTCTATCTATGCTATATTTTAGGAGGTTCACCCTTACCTTATTTCTACCCTACGTGAGATGGATATGAATAACATGAAGAATTTGGTACCATACGACGAGGTAGCGGATCCTATAATCGACCAGCTAGCGGGTGATTTTGAATGGGTGACTGCCATTATAAAAACAACGAGCTTAGAGACTAATGATGAAGCTGACATTGCTAATGATGACCCTTTGTGTGGGAGTATTCCTGGTTTACCACTAGTTGGTGGTATTTCTGGTATTGGTATAGGAGGACCATGGAGGATGTGCAATGCTCAGCCAAGTGATATAGATGTGCACAAAGAGTTGAAGGTTGTGAATGAGAAATTGGATAAGAGTTACAAGAGCAAATTGAGGAATGCTCCAATTTCTGCAAGCAATATGAGAAAGCTGAAACAGAGCAAGAAGAAGAAGCCAAGGGTAGACGTACTCAAATCAGTTTTGGAGGAAGATAAGAAATTATTCTGTGAATGGTATGGCAAGAAGGAGAAGTTTCCCAAAAACTTCTTGACTGGCAGCTATGGCTGGAGGTTTTCGAGTAGTTGTGCGGTCCTAAACCGTCCGTTTTAATTTTTATATGTCTCTTAATCACCCACTGCGTGTATTTTTTTAGTAGCTCCATATTTAACGTATAATTTTTTTATAATATTTAGCATGTGGAGGAACTTTTGACACTGATGCGTGTACGAAACGTAAAACGTCCACGCCTTTATGCCCGTAGTCATGTTGTTTTGGATGTTGCATAATGCAACAACATGTGCATGGGATAAGATCAAGGAGGCTGCCAATAAAGAGGGAAATGATTTGGACTTTTGTAAGACAGTTGATGCTTGTCAAGACCTGTGTCTTACACCCTTGCTGCTGTATCATTAAGGAAGTATACCAAAATCTGGGGCTGTGGAGTGGTGCAAGGCTAAGTTATTGTACTGTGTGTGAAAAATTGATAACAAATATTTTGTGCCTGTTGTTTTCCACTTGGCATAGGGTTTGATTCGAATTTACAATAGCAATGTCAGTTTGTATGATGATGATAAACTAGAAGAACTGGTACAACCCCTTGCACTCGTGATGCCTAGGATTTTAATGAAAACTTGCCAATTTGCAAACTAAGGCCAAGATATGCTTACGAAGAAATGGTCTTGCCAGCGTATTATGGATGAGCCAGCCATTCGGAAAAAGGTAAATTAAATGTGTCATCCATTATATTTTACTCATTCTTCTGGTTTCTTTAATAATTAATTATGTCTTTTATTATTGTAGTGAAAGCAGTGGAGCATATGCAGTGAAGGTTATTGACTTCCTGCTAACTGATACGCCGCTGGATCAGCTTAATGACAAGTGAATGGTGTTGTTCAGGGAAAATTTGCAGTTGATATCTTTAGGGGAAAGATGGACCCTTCTTAGTTTTATAATTGAAATTTCAAGTTGTGTTGCCAATGGGACAAATTCATTTTGGGTGAACTTGTAGTAATTTATGATATTTGCATCTACCTCTATGTAATGAAACCCATTCACCAGAATATAGATCGCATACTAATATATAATCTCCCATCAGTCTATTGTGAACTAGTAGTCTATTATACAATAGTGGTCGAGCGTTGTACAGATTTTTTTTGTAGAAACCCAAATTAACAATGACGAATAAGATGAGATGAAAACACTTACCAGATGAAGGAGGTACACAATACACCACGTGGAATGAATTATCAATCCAATGTACCACCAATTTCTTTCCCAAATTCGACAGATCCAAAAAAACCCCAATTTGTCAATTTTTACAAAGTAAATGATAAATCAAAAGAATGAAGTTTTGAGAGGAATGAGGAAGAAGGGAGACGACCTCTGTGTGTTGAATGGAAGAAAAACAAGCTGTAATAGAGAAATCAGCCGTGGGAAATGGGGATTGGGGCGACAGATGAGGCGGGAAGGGATGAAATTTTTTTTCTTTTAAAATCTGGTAATATTACATTTATATAGGTTGGGCCCAAAGAGTAATAACTGAAACTTTAGGGATAAAGACGCAAAAGTCGCCCTTTCACCTTATAATCGCACTTAACCATTAATTAAGCATGAATGTCAATTTTACCATAATTAAAACTTGAAGGTTACTTGACCAATTCAAGTATAAAAAGAGGTCATCTCACCAATTAGCCAAGTAACTAGTGGGATTGGCTGGCACTATTTTGTAGAGGAAATGGTTTAATATAATGCTTTATAAATTGAATTGAAGCAGATGATTTTATAATAAAATTATGTTTTATTTTCAGATCTCGCAAAAAAAATAATTTTTTTTAAAGAATACTGACATAAAACTCATATTTTTTTTAATAGGCCACAAAAATCAATTGACCTTGTAGACGTGTAATCTGCATTAGCAATTTATTAGGAGCAATAACTTTTGAAGAAAGTCATTCTAAAAATCAGGAAATATAGCTAGATTGGCCTTGTACAGCAAACTTTAATAGGAGTAATAACTTTCAAAGAAGGTCCTTCTGAAAAACTGGAAAAATAAATTGATGGAGCCCACTTGGTACTTTTTGGCTTTGTATGTACAATAAGATGATCATCATCACCACTATAAAGCAAGACCAAGAAGATGAGCTCTTCCATTATTACACACAGACCATAATAATATAGCAATAGTTTCTTGTCATACCCTTTTCTCTCTTTTTTCTTTGCAAGAAAGAAGAAGGGGGTTATGATAATACAGCTAATAGGAGTATATTAAAAATAAAAGAGGTGGGTTAATTTTATGAGCTGATGCTGAAATTGTGTACCTCAAATAATAACATGGATCTTGGGAATTCTTGGAATAGTAGTAGCAGTGTCAGCTCCCATACTTGTTTAAGTATAGATTTCAGTTACTTCCATTCAGCTGCCTTGTTTTTGTCTTTTGGGAGCTCAATTGCAGTACCTAAAATGGCCTTAAATAATTCCTCTTCCAGTAAACCTTGTTATGCTGATGATTTAATTCTCAAGTCTTCTTCTTTTTCTTATTCTTGAAGTAGAAAACTCAAATTTGATCACCACTCCGCTCCCTCTTCAAACTGTTTTGTTTTGTTTTCTTTTATTTGTTTGTTTCTTAGTTTTCTTGATTGTTGTCATCAGCTTTTTTTGTCTCTTACAAAGACCTTTTGGGACTCTATAAATCCTAGAGAAATGCTGTGTGTATCACTGCCAGGGTTAGACGGTGGTGCTGTGAAAGCATCTTCACCAGCTATGGCTTCTTTGGATATTTACAGCAGGTAAATTTTTGTCCTTTTCTGTTCAAGAATTTAATTGGGTTTTGTTGAATTTTGGTTCTTATTTTGGGTTTTCAAGAAGAAGTGTTTTTTTTTTTTTTGGTTTGTTGAATTTTCATTACTATTAGTTGTTTATCGGTAAAGAAGCATTTGTGTGCTAGTAGTATTTACTAGGCAATTCCCAGAGCCTTTATTCTTTACGATCATCAGGTGTGGTTTTGATGGTGGTATTGGATGTTGGACTGGGAATGGGAAAGGAAAGTGGAACAAATTGGCTGCTGCTACTGCAAAGGCACCAAAGAAGAGGAGGTTCAACATTTCTCCTATGGCTTCCTCTGCTCTAGCTGAAACCCGATGTACTTCTAGAGCCAAATTTTATCAGGAGGTTGGGGCTATTATTTCTTGTGATATCCCATCTTTATTCATGTCGTTAAAGTGGTGTGATTTGGTATTGTGAATTCAATTTCTGCCTTTAATCAGTTCGTTCCACTCAAGATATTTTTAAATATGGTGGTAGAAATTGGCGCATTGATTGAGGATTTCGCAATTTGGCAGGTTCTTAATGATGCCAGGGAAAATTTTACCCAGGAGATATCTTTCCAATCCAAGGACAGAGATATTTCTCTGGCAAAGGTAAATATTTATGAGTCTTGCTCAGCTCTTTTTGTTCAAAGCAGTTGATCTATTGAATTGAATAATGAACAGTTTCAATTTCAAGTAACAAAAACCAAAGCTAAGTTCACTTTGTAAACAGCTATCTGTTCATAAATAGTTGCTGGCATTGAGGAATGGTACATCTGTTTATGAATATCGGCAGATGTCATAAAAGTAAAATCAGCTTTTTGCCTTTGTAAATTGGCTTTCTCCTTCACTTTTATCATTATTGATCGCTTCTCATGCGTGTTGGTTGTTTTCTATTGTCCGAGTAGGCTTTGCTTTATGTGGCCTCTGAAGACGAGGCATTTATGGCTTTCAACCGGGAGATGGATGCATATTCTCTCCAAAGTGAGAGGAGATCTGCTTCATTGCCTTCTGATGGCACAGAATGGACATGCGTGGAGGCCATGCCTCTTGCTGGAAAGAATATGAATGAGTGGATGGTTGAGTTGGATGTCATTGCTAGAGAAGTGGAGGCAGAGCTAGTTTCGAGAGAAATAGGATGCGATTTGGCTGAAGTTTTGGATGCAGTGAACATGGTTCTTTTTAGGTCAAGGGGATTCAAAAGGTCATCTGTACTTGTGGATTCAAAGTGCGCGTACCTGCATTCAGTGTTAAGCTCTGGATATTGTAGTGGTATTTCTTCCTTTCCTCCCCACCCACTATCAGTGTTATTTTGCCTATGTCCGAAATCCTGCAACCTCAAAATACTTGTTGAGCACCGATAATGCTATCTGACATAGTGCTTACCTTTTGTACAGCAATTTTGCTTAGCGTCATTTATATTGAAGTCTGTCGAAGACTTAATCTGACCATTGTGGGATCCCGAGTTGGGGAAGATTTTTTAATATGGCCCCAAACTGGAAACCCTGAGGTTTGTTATTCTAAATTCATAGATGATGTCAACATTTGTCTTAGTTCATCCATCCTGCAGTTTGTAAAGCATGATATTGCTGTCCAGTAATCTCATTGGGTTTGAACTGTTTTGCTACTCTTATAGGAGCTATTCAAGGTTATTTCTGGTCACAGCTTGTTTGGTATTGTTAATGGCAAGTGTGTCGACGACCCTAGATCAAGGGCTTCTGACATCAATAGTAATTCGTTGCCGGGGCTTGAGTTAGCAACAAACCGAGATATTATCGGAATAGCTTTGGCTAATTTGATGGTAAGATTTATTCTCCTGTAAAGTGAAGTCTGTAGCGCATCACATTCATCAATATCACCGTGTTGATGCTGTGGTTGTGATTTTGGTGGAATGATTGATCAATGATCAAAACTTTTTTTTGCAGAGGCTTCACTGGAAACGTGCTTCAAGAGCAAATCATGGTTTGATGCTGACTTCTCCCCTTAGATCTGTTGATCATGCAGATGATAAGTCTAATTGTCTGAATGTCCCATTGTTGCGGCCTCAAGATTTGAGGTAACGATCTTATCCTCTGTTGTTTCACTTTTACTACTTTTGGGTCTCGTTCCTGATTAAGCAGGCGCCACTTTGTGTTGTCCCTACAGGTTCAAGATGCTAAATTGCAACCTTGGCATGAGAAAGGGAGAAATGAGAATTTTGGACGCATATTTTTATTCTTATTTGATTCTAACATTCTACTAAGATTCTAACATTCCACTAAAATAACCATTTAACCCATTGTGCTGAAATATGATCGGTGCTTATTCCTCCAATTAAGTTTATAAGAAAACATAATGGGGTTCCTGATCCCTCACTGCTATAGCTCTATTTTGGTTATATAAGTCCTTTCTATATACTATATACTGATCAAATTGAAGAGATACATATCTATGCTCATGCGCATACATTTATGATATTTGATAGTTGAGGCCAACTGTATGGAGTTTTTTCTTTTCACTGAATCCACTGATTCTTCTTACAAAATCAAGTTATTCATCTAACCAAATGCCACTGTTTTTAAACAGGCATACTTGGAAAAGGAAGAGGTACCGGGGGGGGGGGGGGTTTGGGGGCACAGAAGTAGCAATAATTATGAGAGATCACTTGCTTGATACCGTGTTACATGTGTCTAGCAGCATTCTTCTGGTCTTTTACATCATAAAATATATCATCCATTATAACTGAAATATGTGAAGGTCTTCTGCATCTATATTCTCTTTTAGGGGAGCATCTCTGCTTCTGTTTCTGATACCATTAAGAACTCATTATATTCCTGTTGTTTTCTTCCGTTATACATTCTACTAAGGTGGTTATAATTGGTACCTGTTATTTCTTGGTTAAAAACATGTATGTATATCAAGTAACAAGTAAGTAAGAATTGACGTATTTACTGGACTGCAGTATACTGTGCACCACACACGTTGGACAGGAAGAGTTTTTAACTAATCAAACACTAGTTGGCATTTGATGATGATCTGTTAAGCATTAAGTTTTTTCTGACATGCAAAACCATGCTAGTAGGATTAATGATGAATCATTTTCTACTTTACTGTTCTCAAAGAGCCAAGATATTTATTTGCACATAAATAAGAGCTGTGTTTAAATTAAAGGTTTTCAGGTTGTCATGCACAGATGTCTGACCTTTCCCTAAGGGATTAAATTTGTGTGTAATATCTGTTCACTTATAATGACATTATGTCTCTCTGGAATGGTACAATACTTTCTAGGCTGGCCATTATGGCTTCAGAAAGATTGCTCATTCTGCAGCCACACAATTGGGCTCTGAGGAGAGACCATGGCATGATGTTGTATTATAGTAGGTATGTGTATCTTAAATTTTCTTGGCTTTTCTCATTTTTGACAAGCCTTTATTGAACAAACTATTTTGACAAATAAACATATACATCAGGGAATATGAAGAGGCAGTTCAGGAGCTTAGCATTTGCATGGCCTTTGCCCCAGAAGAAGAGGCACAAGTTCTGGAACCTTTTGTTGAGAAATTACACTTGTTGCGGGTTGAATCATCTTGGAAGTCTCGGGGAAAGAAAGGCCATTTAACAGTTTCTTGAATTGTTTGTAGAAAAGCTGTAGCTGTTTCTGCTTTAAGTTTGTATCAAGAGCACAGCCAGTACTACTTTAGCTGTAATCTCTTTTTTTGAATTCTGTAAATATATTCCTTAGACAAGCTAAAGTTGCTTCCTTTCTAGTTTTCTATAATGAGATGAATAACAGAACTAGAACAGCTTCAGGCTGTGATCTAAAACCCCTCTCTTCTTCTTCTTTTTTTCTTTTCTAAATATCGAAAAAATTCGCTATGGACTTCTGGCTCGACTCCAGTTGGCTCACAGGTCTGAAACTCCAGGTAAGAGTGACGCCCCTATACTACAATGACGACGACGACTTAGTAAAATTCCATTAGTAGGGGTCTGGGTAGTGTGTATGCAGACCTTACACCCCTATCCCGTGGGAGCAGAGAGGCTGTTTCCGAAAGACCCTCGGCTCAAGAAAACGAAAAGAGAAAAGAGACAATATATCAATATCATCAACAGAAACCAAAGGAATAATAACAGCATCATAAAAATCAGAAAATATATGAAAAGCAATAGCAATAACCAATAAATAGACCTAGCACTATGAAAAACGAAAGAGTAATGAGAACACATCATTAACCACTAGAAATCTAAGACAAAAATCCTACCCGACTAGCCTCACATAGTTACGAAGTAAAATAGGCGCAACTACCTCCTACCCTACAACCCTAATACTCGACCTCCACAACTTTCTATCAGGGGCAATATCCTCGGAAATCTGAAGCCACGCCATGTCCTGCATGATTACCTCTCCCCACTACTTCTTAGGCCGCCCTCTACTTCTTCTCGTGCCTTCCAAAGCCAGCCGATCACACCTCCTCACCGGCGCATCTAAGCTTCTTCTTTGTACGTGCCCGAACTATCTGAGCCTCGCTTCCCGTATCTTGACATCAATGGGGGCCCACCTTCTCCCGAATATCATCATTCCTAATCTTATCCATCCTAGTGTACCGCACATCCACCTCAACATCCTCATTTCTGCTACTTTCATTTTCTAGATATGTGAGTTCTTAACTGCTCTACACTCAGCTCCATATACCACGGCCTGTCTAACCACGACTCTATAAAACTTACCATTGAGTATCAGCGGTAGTTGTCACACAGGATTCCAGATGCTAACCACTTCATCCACCCCACTGAAATACGGTTTGTGACATGACATCCTCGTCGATCTCCCCATCCCCCTGGATAACCAACCCTAGGTACTTGAAACTGCCTCTATTGGGGATGACCGGTAATTCAAGCTTCACGTCCATGTCTGCTTTCCTTGGCTCGACGCTCAACTTGCACTCCAAGTACTCCGTCTTAGTCCTGGTCAAGCTGAAACCCTTAGACTCAAGGGCCCGTCTCCAAACCTCCAGCCTCTCGTTAACGCCGCCCCGTGTCTCATCAATCAAAACTATATCGTCAACAAATAACATACACCATGGTACCTCCCCTTGAGTATGGTGTGTTAGTGCGTCCATCAACAGGGCAAATACGAACGGGCTGAGCGCAGATCCTTGGTGTAGCCCCATAACAATTGGAAAATGTTACGAGTCGCCTCCTACTGTCCTAACCCGGGTCTTAGCTTCATCATACATGTCCTTAATCACCCTAATGTAGGCAACCGACACACCTTTTGTCTCTAAGCATCTCCAAAGAACCTCTCTAGGAACCTTGTCATACGCTTTCTCCAAATCAATAAACACCATGTGCAGATCCTTCTTCCTATCGCTGTACTGCTCCACCAACCTCCTAATAAGGTGGATAGCTTCCGCAGTAGAACGACCCGACATGAACCCTAACTGGTTGTCGGATGTAGACATCGTCCTCCTCACTCTCACTTCAACCACCCTCTCCCAAATTTTCATGGTATGACTTAGTAATTGTATACCCCTATAGTTGTTACAACTCTGGATATCACCTTTGTTTTTATACAACGGAACCACCATACTCCACCTCCACTCATTCGGCATACCTTTCGTCCTAAAAATAACATTAAATACCCAGTCAGCCACTCCAAGCTTGCTCTTCCCACACACCTCCAAAATTCTACCGAAATTTCGTCTGGCCCGGTCGCTCTGCCCCTACTCATCGTACGTATAGCTCCCACGACCTCCTCAACCTTGATGCACCTACAGTACCCAAAGTCACAGTGACTCAGAATGCTCCAATTCGCCTAGCACAATGTCTCGATCCCCTTCTTCATTCAGAAGTTTATGAAAGTAAGTCTGCCATCTGCTCTTAATCTGGGCCTCTCCTATCACTACTCTACCGTCCTCGTTTTTGATGCACCTTACTTGGTCCAAATCCCGAGCCTTCCTCTCTCGTCTTGGCCAACCGGAATAACTTCTTCTCCCTGCCTTTGCCCCCAGTTCCTAGTAGATGACCAAAAGCCGCAGTCTCAGCCTCTGTGACCACCAACTTAGCCTCATTTCTAGCTACCTTATACCTCTCCCTGCTTGCTCTCCCCTCCTCCTTGCCTGTGCTCCCTGCTAACTTCAGGTACGCCGCCTCCTTCGCTTCCACTTACCTTGGACCATTTCATTCCACCACCAATGTGACGACCCAAAGGGTCATCACCTGTTTTCTTACCCATTTTGTGCTTCCGAGGCCTTGAAAACCTTGTTTAGGGTTGCCTCGATTTGCGTGTGCAGTCCAGGCGCGTAGCCGGAAAGCTTAAATATTTATTCTATGAGAAAAATGCTAAATTTTGATATTAAAATGAATAAATTTGACTTCGGTCAACATTTTGGGTAAACGGACCCGGACCCGTGATTCGATGGTCCCGGAGGGTCCGTAGGAAAATATGGGACTTGGGCGTATGCCCGAAATCGAATTCTGTGGTCCCAAGCCCGAGAAATGAATTTTTGTGTGAAATTGTTTTCTGGAAATAATTAAGGAAATTGGAAATGAAATTTAATTAGAAGACTATGGTATCGGGCCCGTATTTTGGTTCCGGCACCCGGTACAAGTCTTATATATGATTTAAGCACTTTCTGTAAAGTTTGGTTGAAAACGGACGTCGTTTGATGTGTTTCGGACTTAAAATGGAAATTTGATGTTTTATGAAAATTTGGAGGGATCATGAGTTTTGAGGCTTGATTCGATGTATATGATGTTGTTTTGGCGATTTGATCGCACAAATAAGTCCGTAGGATGATTTTGAGGTGGTGTGTATGTTTGGTTTGGAGCCCCGAGGGCTCGGGTGAGTTTTGGATAGGTGTCGGAGTGCATTGTGAACTTAGAAAAAATCTGGTGCATTCAGTCCTGCAATTTTCGCATTTGCGAAGCAGGCCTCGCAAATGCGAGCCTGGCATCGCAAATGCGAGGAAGGGAAGATTGTAGCTGGGTCGCAAATGCGAACAATTGGTTCGCAAATGCGAAAGTGAGCCAGTCGCAAATGCGACCTTCAGGCTCGTAAATGCGAAGTCTGGACTATCGCAAATGCAACATAAGTATCGCAAATGCGATGCCCTTGTTTTTGCTCAGTGTTCGCAAATGCGAACATGACTTCGCATTTCCCATATTCGGTCGGGGTTCGCAATTGCGAACTGAGGTTCGCAATTCCCATATCTGAGGCCCAGCAAATTTTATACTTAGTCGAATTTGAACCATTTTTAACCATTCTTTCAAAACCCAAACTCCTTAGGCGATTTTTCAAGAACAAGTTTCATTCCAAATCATTTGTAAGTCGATTTTTACTCAATTCTTTCAATCATTAACATCATTTAACATGTTTTCCACTTAAAATCAATGATTTTCATGGGTGAAATTGGGGGTTTTGGGTAGGACCTAGTTTTTTCTAAAATTGGAGATTTGGACCTCAATTTGAGGTCCGACTTTAAAACAAATCACATATTTGGGATCATGGGGAAATGGGTAACCGGGTTTTGGTTCGAACCTCGGGTTTTGACCACGTGGGCCCGGGGGCGATTTTGGAATTTTTGGGAAATTCATTTTATGCATTCAAATTGATTCATTTAGTGTTTATTAAAGTAATTGAGTGACTTGTGACTAGATTCGAGCGGATTGGAGGTGGAATCACGGGGTAAAGCTATAGTTGAGGCTTGAGTTGAGTTCAAAGCATCGAGGTAAGTGTTCGGTCTAACCCTAGCTTGAGGGATTAGGAGTTGAGTCATAATTGCTACTTGTTTTGTGTGGAGTACGACGTATGGGCATGGTGACGAGTATCCATGCGTCGGTGTCGAGCATGACCGTGAGTCTTAATTTGACAATTGTGTACCCTTGTTTGATCCTATGAAATTTGTCTGAATATTGGTATTAGTTGTGCCAAGAAAAAGTTGAATAGGATTGGTTATAGTTGTCTCTCCCTTGTCGGGACATTTGATTTGATATTTTGTTCCCTTGCCGGGAAGATATTATATTGTTGTTCCCTTGCCGGAAAGTTATTATATTGTTGTCCCCTAGCCGGGGTTATTTTGTTATGTTGTGTAAGATTGATGAAATGGGAGCGGGTGGTACGCCTACCACAATTGATATTGAAAAGGGAGCGGGTGGTACGCCTACCACGAGTGATATTGAAATGGGAGCGGGTGGTACGCCTACCACGAGATATTGAGAAATGGGATCGGGTTGCACGTCTGCAACAAGATGAGTTGAATATGAAAGTTGCCTTATCTCTTCATTTATTGCTAGAAGTTAAACTGTAGATGTACGCTCTATTATTCCTGATATTTTATTTCTATCTGTTGCCCCTGAAGCATGCTCCCTTCCCCAGCTTAAATTGTTATTTTCTTGCTATTTCTCTGTTGTACTTGTATATATATATATCTGCACAGGTTATCTGGAGTCTGGTCCTAGCCTCATCACTACTTCGCCGGGGTTAGGCCAGACACTTACTAGCACATGGGGTCGGTTATGTTGATACTATGTTCTGTGCTCTTTTGCACAGATCCAGGTCTTGGACAGCAGCAGCAGCAGTAGCACGGGAGGCAACCTTCAATCCAGTGAGATACCGAGGTAGCCTTGCAGGCGTCCGCAGGCCCGGCGTCTCCTCTATCCCTTACTTTAGTCTGTTATCTCATTGTACTCGAGACAAACAGTTATATTTCTTTCAGACATTGTATTTAGTACTCTTAGTAGTTCGTGAGTATGTGACACCAGCTCTTGGGTAGAGGTTTATGTTGATTTTCTGCATTGTGGTTCAGATTCTTTACTTTAAGACTTCCGCTGTTTTCTTGATATTACTGATAATTGCTAAAAGAGGTAAATTGGCTAATGGTAAAGGTAATTAAGGGTTGGCTTGCCTAGCTCTCAAAAGTAGGCGCCATCACGACTCCCGAGGGTGGGAAATCCGGGTCGTGACAACCAATCGCCTTTGTGCCCGCCAAAGTAGCCCGTCGAGATCCCTAACACCTCTCTTGCAGCTTCCCTCATACAGTCTACCGTCGTCGGCCACATAATGCTCGCGTCCCCGCTACTTCTCCAAGCTCCCATGGCCGATAACCTCCCCTACAACTCATGAGCTTTATCCTTAGTCAAGGCTCACCACCTGATCCTCGGTTGTCCCCGTACAGATCTTTTCTTCCTCTTTAGCATAATACCGACGTCCATCACCAAGATCCTATGCTGCATCGCTAGGATCTCACCGGGGATAACCTTGCAATCCTTGCACAACCCTCTATCACATCTCCTGAGGAGGAGATAGTCAATCTGAGTCTTCACCACCGCACTTTGGAAAGTAACCAAATGCTCCTCCCTCTTCGGAGAACTAGAGTTCACAATCACTAAGTCAAAAGCCTTAGCAAAATCCAACAGTGAAGTACCTCCTCCGTTCCTATCCCCAACACCGAAGCCGCCATGCACCTCGCCATAACTACCTGCATCCGACCCAATATGGCCATTGAAATCATCACCTATTATATATATATATATATATATATATATATATACACACACACACACACACACACACACACACACTACACCTAAACAACAATAATTACGCTCAATCCCAAACAAAGTTATGATTCAGATCTTATACTCCACCTATTCTACCTTATTTGACACTATTTTCTTATTAACTCATTCAAAAAAGAATGACACATTTTTATATTTCTTAATAGCCACTCAAATGTTATAACATATTTAAGACCCACACGTTCTAAAAGTTTTATAGCGGCAAAAATATTGTGGAATATTTAATGCCACAAATTTCAAAAGTTATTCCCTTTTATTAAATTTTGTATTAAGTCAATCTACAACAAACGAAGCGAAACAAAGGGAGCGGTAGTATATAATAAGTTACATTTTATTGTTGTCCATTTGGCTGTTGAAGAGATGGAGGGACAAAATATCTATAGCTTGAGCTGGTTTATTAGTTCACACGTTTGGCGCATCTAAGATTTTCAGTTACAACCAAGACTGAGTGATTATCTCTTTGAGTTTTGTTAAACTCTGTTATTAATATGTGTTATGGCCAATTTAGGGGCCAGCAAGTCCAAAACGACTGAGAAGCTGACAAGATTCTTCAATATATTTTCCTACAAGAAATAGGAGATTATACTCTGTCCGGCCATCTCTTTCTCTCTCAGTATTTAAAAATATTTCCTTATTTGAAGTAAGGGTTAGGACATTTACAATCTTGAACCATCAAAAATTGATAGATGAATGATCGTCACACTCTGAAGAGTTGGAACAATATGATATATGTCAATTTTGGTGATGGAGGTCGATCATGGAGGGTTGAGCTAAGAGCTTCTTCTTCTTTCTAAAAGGAGAAAAATGAATTACAGTACATAGTCGACTTCCTAAGCTACTGTTATAAAACTAATTCACCGACTAACTACTGAGTTAGTTACTAAGTTCCACATATTACATTTACACCCATCACTTTTAAGTTAGCTACACTATACTACCCTACTTCATTCTTGTTACTCTCAACACTCCCCCTCAAGCTGGAGGGTGTGAACACATTCAACAGACCCAGCTTGGATACTAATATTCATGGTGCTGCCTTCCAAGCCCTTTAGTCAAATGTCTGCTTGTTGCTCTTCAGATTTGATGTACTGCGGCATTGCATCTCCTTTCCGCACTTTCTCCCTTATGAAATGGCAGTCTATCCCAATATGTTTGGTTCGTTCATGATAGACTGGGTTCTCAGCAATTTGGATTGCTGCTTTGTTATCATATAACAACTCAACTGGTAGTTTCAACTTTATCCCCAGCTCTTCATATAATATGATCAGCCATGTTATTTCTGACATAACTGAAGCCATGCTCCTGTACTCGGCTTCAGCTGAGCTCTTAGACACTGTAGTTTGCTTCTTGGACTTCCAGGATACCAAAGATTCCCCATACTTCACTAAGTATCCTGTCACTGACCTCCTGGTGTATGGACAAGAAGCCCAATCTGCATCAAAGTATGCCTTGATTTCTTCTGCTGGTTTGCTTGATAGTAACACTCCCAATTCAGGCTCTCTCTTGATGTATCTAACAATTCTCATGGCTGCTTCCATATGAGATCTCTTCGTATGCTGCAGAAATTGGCTCAAGGTTTGAACAGCAAAGCTTATATCTGGCCTAGTCATTGTAAGATACAACATCTTGCCTATTAATCTTTGATAAGCTCTTACATCATCCAGTGGTGTATCACCTTTGTGTCCAACATGATCATCATATTCTGCACTAGTCAATTTCTGATTGCTTTCCAAAGGAGTCCAGGCAAGTTTTGCTCCCCTTAAGCCTGAATATGAAATCAACTGCAGAGCATACTTCCTTTGGTTCATAAGTATGCCATGTCTAGACCTTGCAAATTCTATACCCAAGAAAAACTTCATCTCCCCCAAATCCTTTATTTATAAAGGCTTGTTGTAGTGCATTCTTAGTGTCACATACCAACTCATTATCATTGCCAGTGATGAGTAAATCATCAACATATACTAATACAACTGCAATCTTAGACCCTACCTTCTTGATTAATAAGGAGTGATCCAGTTGGCTTTGTTGGAAACCAGACTTCACCAATGCATCTACCAGCTTCACATTCCATTGTCGAGATGCTTTCTTAAGACCATATAAGGACTTGACAAGCTTACACACTAGGCCTGGCTCCCCCTTGCTGTGAAAACCTTGAGGAAGTTGCATGTAGACTTCATCATAGAGGTCTCCTTGTAAGAAGGCATTATAGACATCCATTTGATGGATATGCCAGTCTTGAGCTGCACCAATGGATAGCACTACCCTCACTGTCACCATCTTCACAATTGGTGAAAAGGTGTCCTGATAATCAAGACCTTCCCTCTGGTTGTACCCCTTTGCCACTAGCCTTGCTTTGTACCTCTCAACTTCACCATTTGCCTTGTGCAAACATCACAACTGCTTATTACATTCCTACATAGTTCTTCACTAACATTCAACATATGTTTCATAACCTTTGATGATGGGTGGCCCATTCTTTTGTGCCAAAGCTGCAAGGTATTTTGATCCAACTGCACATTCATGGATATTGGAATTAACTCTTGTCCTTTATTTGGAATTGCAGAGGTCAGCAGATAGAGTCCATTAGTTTCTCTACCAATCCCCTTCAGCTTCCCAGTGAAGAGGTCTTGTAGTACACAAAAACCAGGAAAGAATGCAGCCATACATCTCTTAGTTCCCTAGTCAGTTTGGACACAGACAATAGACTATACTTGAAATCTGGAATATACAGATCATTCTTAATTTCTTGCCCTTCTCCTATCTTGCATCTACCAATATGTGAAACTGTTGCTTTAGTCCCATTAGGTAATTGCACTATCTTTCCATTTTGAGATGCTACATTGTGCAATTCAGAAAGTGAGCTAAGGTTCGAGGTCATGTGATTGGTCGCACCTGTATCTATGATCCATTCATGAGTACAATCTGCCTTTTCTACTAAGCAGATAGTGGAATGAGATATACCTGCCATATTGGCTGTAATCTCCCGCATCTCTTCTTTGTTGAGCAGCTTCAGGATCTGATTGAATTGCTCCTCTGTGAACATAGGCCCCATTCTATATCCTGAGGCACTCCCCTTCTCAGCATGTGTGTTTGGTGTATTCCTGTTCCCCTGCATCTGCGAGTCTGTTTCTCCCAACACTGCAGAATTAGCTGAGCCATATCCTCCCTGTTCCCCTGCATCTGCGAGTCTGTTTCTCCCAACACTGCAGAATTAGCTGAGCCATATCCTCCCCTCCTTTTAGATTTGAAGTCAGTTGGATATCCTACTATCTTGTAACAATTCTCCCTAGTGTGCCCTTTCATTTTGCAAAAATCACACTGGATATTGTAATTCTTCTTAGGTCAAAACTGACTACCAGCAATCCTGGTAGACATTATTGCAGTAACTTCACTTCCTTCAGCTGAATCATGAGGATTAGACATAGCTCTTTGACTCTCTCGCTCCATTAGCATTGAGTATGCCTTATTTACTGTAGGTACTGGAATCATCATAAGTATCTGGCTACGAGCTTGTTCATATGACTCATTGAGTACCATCAGAAATTGTAGCAGCTCCAAACGTTCCAGAAAAGCCACAGATTCACCAGATTTTGCACAATCACAGCCCAGAGCTGGAGCCAAACTATCAAACTCTGCGCAGAGTACTCGCATCTTTGAGAAATATGAGGAGATCGAGTTAGTACCTTGATTAATTGTTGCAATTTCTCTGTGAATTTGGAAGATTCTCGAACAATCTATCTTATCAAATCGCTCTTTCAAATCCTTCCAAACTTCACTGGCGTACGAAGAGTACACGATGCCACTGAGCAATTCTGGTGAAACACAATTCATGATCCATGACAAAACGATTGCGTTGCATCGCTCCCAAAGATCTACGAGATTTGTACCAAAACATTCCCTTTTACAGGTGCCGTCGATGAACCCTAGCTTGTTCCGACCTAGGATTGCAATTCTCATCGCTCGACTCCATACGGAATAGTTTTCCGGTCCTCGTAATTGAAGAGAAATCAACACAGCTCCCGAATTGTCAATTGAATTGAGAAAAAGTGGGTGATTGTGACTCAATTTCTCCGGCAGTTCATTGTCAACAGCTGCCATGACTGAGCTCCGTCACAGTTCTCCGATGAAGAGTTAGCTAGCAGAAAAATTGCTCTAAGCGACTACACTTATGGCCGATAGCTCTGATACCATGTCAATTTTAATGATGGAGGTCGATCATGGAGCATTGAGCTAAGAGCTTCTTTCTAAGAGGAGAAAAATGAATTACAGTACATAGTCGACTTCCTAAGCTACTGTTATAAAACTAATTCACCGACTAACTACCGAGTTAGTTACTAACTTCCACATATTACATTTACACCCATCACTTTTAAGTTAACTACACTATACTACCCTACTTCATTCTTGTTACTCTCAACAATATAGGAGTCCAAGTATTTCAATTTTTGTCTCTTTTTCCCCCCCTTCGTTTAGAGACATTCACAGTTCCATTAAAAGGTAAAGAGAGCGCATTCTTTCCTAAATTAAATTAAAAGATTAAGTGAAATTTAACCTATTAACACCCCAAAATGCAATGTGGTCCCAAGTTCCAACCACCTTCTTAAGCTACACAAGGGAGAAAGTAACATACATATAGAAAATGAGCATGTCTTTATGAAGATGACTAGGAAAAATCTAACAAAGACATCTAGGACTTATTAGCCAGAATCATGTAAGAAGTTTTTAATGACTTTGGAATGGTTCAACATAATTAAGAATATTAGTAAAAACTATTACGTAAAGAATTGCATGGTATGTGCCTGTTTTCTTGAAAACAGCTCTTCTCAAGGAGAATGACATGAATTATACCTAATCACCGTGTAATAGTACGTAGTATATCTATATCATTTTATACTAGATTTAGTGTACGTGCGTTGCACGTGTATTATGCGTTATGCACAAAAGAGCGTATTTTAATTAGGTATAATAAGAATGAATTAAGTATAATAGTATTTGATAATGCAACAAACATTTAAATGGTAAATTGCATAAAATAGTGTATATAAAATTGAATAAGAATGAATTAAGTGTAATAGCAATTGATGGTGCCAAAATAAAATAGTTTAAGAATTATCTTAGGGTATTAAAATAAAATAAAAGTTAAAGAAAGGTATAAATACCTGAAGACGATGCAACCTATTTAGCTACTCAATATGCACTTAGTCAATATTCAACTTAAGATTTATTTTAATTTTCTAATTTTATTACTTTAATTTCACAAATTATGCTTCCTTTTTTGTTTTAGCAAGAACACACATTTTAGAAGATATAAATAGAGTCAATTAACAGATATTTCTTTAGTCGATATAAAATATTACACGAATATTTTTGATCTTTTTATAAATCCTCTCTCATTTTCTGTACTTGTTTTATTGGTTTTCTTTTCTCTTGTTATCTGTCTTTTTCATTTGTTAACTCACAATAATACAAACTTCATCATGTATTTAATTTTTATTCGGATGTTGTCAATATAAATATAGATAAATTAACATGACCCAACATTTACGAAATGGGTAGCAACAGAGGAAAGCTAGGCACAATAAATTATTATCACTTTTTCAAAACGTGGGTTTCTACTTTCTACTACAAAAATTTGCCTCATTTAGAGGTTGAGTCACCCATTCTTATCTCATCTTTTTATAATTACGTCCTATGCTCACTATATGAAATTAGCAAAGCATTCTATAAGTGAATCGTTAACTTATTATATATGTTGGCATTCACTGCTTCATATGCATATATAAAATATTTATTGTGCCTACAAAATGTTAAAAGAAAAAGAAATTAGGAAAATATCTTAATTACTTATTTGAGGCGAGCTTTGCTTTAATAAGTGAAGGACAATCATTATCAATTTAGATACACGAATATAAAGTAACTATAATAATATCAACTTGTAAAACAAATTGAACTAAGTTATAAAACTAAAGGAGAAGTACTAACTTGTTGGGAAGAATAACGTGGATTTTACAAACTGCTTTTTCTTTTACTTTTAGTCCTATTCCAATGTAGATTTGTCCAAAAGTTAGTAAATAACGCTTATAAAATAATATCTCAATTTCATTATTTACACAAGATTTCAAGTAATGTACTAATATATATATATATATNATATATATATATATATATATATATATATATATATATATATACTATTTTCATTGCCAATCCAACTTTTATGTAGATCTTTCTAAATTTAGAAAAAGGAAAAAGGTAAAGAGGTACATTGAGTTAAACATGAAGAAGTTATAACTTATACCTCAACGACTCAATGTTGTAATTGGCAAATTTTTCGAAATTGAATTCAACACATTATATTATAATATTTGTGCAAGCAAATTAAGAGCAGTGGCAGACAATCTTTCTGTTCTCCCCAAATTTCAAAATAGCTTTGTTATATCCTATAAGAAGAAGAAAAAGCAAACTCCAAGTTAGTGACTTGAAAATTTAGTCTCACCATCGTTCTTTTGGGTGCGGTCTCAAATTCGATAACAAACATAAATGATGGTAATTATAAAAGTATGAAGCTATTTCAAATTAAGGAAAAATAACAAAATCAAACAAAGCACAAAGAATAAAATCACGCAAAAGCATGTTAAAGACAAAATAAGAAAAAACTTGAAGCATACAATTATAGTGGCGACAAACATATGACTTGCAATAGATAAAAAAAACTCCAAAGGGCAAATAAGATACAAATTGAATAGAAAAGAAAAAACGACAGATTTTAAGGGAAAAGAAGATCCTAGACGCCAAAAAACTCATCTACTGGGCGCTTGGTGTATGACTTGAAATTTTAACGATCATATTTGAGTTCTACCATCTGTCTATATATTTAAGATGAAGACTCCTAGAATCACTTGGATTTTGGTTGTTTCAGTATTTTTTTAGAATCCTTTTGAATCTTAGGCATTAAAGAGCGCGCCCGTGTTTAGTTAAATATCTTTTTCTATTTTCATTACGTTTCATACTAATATAGCCTACCTATTTTTGTAAATTACTGGACAAAAATGTAGAGGCACTAAGTAGGAAGGAGCCGCTAGGATTAATAGTTGGTACGTGAATCATTAATTAATCAAATATCAGGATCGTAACCGAAACCAAGTGATATTTTACTTGGTTAATATGCTAATATAAATGGCAAGTAAATAAGTAAGTGCCGTATAAGGTAAAACTTTAAAGACCAGCCATCATTTAAATAGCAAAAAATAAATAAGTAAACTTTTAGTTGATTTTAAAGTCCTAAATATCATAGAAATAATTAAATGATTATTTTGTCTAATAAAAACTCAATTTTGAAAGGGTAAAAAAGACGAACGACATTTTGTTAAGGGTTTTCGTACTTTTAATATAGTATAGATATAGATACAATTCTGTCGTTTCGTTTAAAAATACGTTGGTTTCTTCAAAAACATAAATGGAATGCTCAAAGAAATTTGAGTGGCCAGTACGAAATATACGGAATAAATATGCTTTCATAAGATTAATACTTTACAGTACGCGCTTTGCGCGTGTACCCATATCATGAGTAAAAAGTTTAAAAATCATATAAATATTATTAAAAAATATCTTGAAATATAAAATATTAGATGAAATAATATGATTTCCTAAAAATAATAAATATTAATTTTGTTTAGCTAATTCTATAAAAACAAAAATTAGGGCGTAGAAGTCTTCATATGCCTTATAGTAATTCGGATACATGAATTTTATTTTTAGTTTAGAAGTTTTTGAAGGAAACAACTTAAAAAGGTAAGTCTAAACGTGATTTTCATATACCTTTTTGAACTTAGCTTTAATTTTCAAACTAAGAATATGCTTTAGTTTTATCTCTGACTCCATTCACTATAAAATAGTTTTATTATTATATTCTATTTATATTTTGACTTATAATATTCTTACTATTGTAAATAATTCACATTAAAAATAGTTTTGTTATTATATACTATGTATATTTTGAATTATAATATTCTTACTTTTGTAAATAATTCACATTAAAACTAATTTTATAAAGAAGTAAAGATGGTTGTTTTCTTATATGAAATTAAAAATAAACTTGAGCACTTTCTAAGAAGAAATTAAATTATGTTCAAAGTAAAAATATGACATTTCTACAATTCAAAATATAGATAAAAAGGGTAAACAAAGTCCATAATTTCGTTTGGTAATCAACTAAGTTTTCCCATAACAAAAGTTTTTCCTTTTTAAGTAGAATATTTCTGTTTAGAAATATTTGAGTTTTCTGCAAGTTTGATAAAAACGAATGGTAATCCCAGCTAACTCAGTAACGAGAGAAATATTAATCACAAAAGTATTAGGATAGCTTATTGTGAATTACGAGGACTTCTACTTAAATATATTATAAAAATTATTATTATTTCATAATATATATGAAAACAAAACAATAACATACAAATACTTTTATTAAGATCTGTTTAATAAAATAAATAGCAAAAATTAATTCTTTTAGTCTTTTGGGAATGAAAATGTTGTCTTATAGCTCATAAAAAAAAATGATAAGTGACAATGAAAAGTTTATAAATGAATAACGTTGAATATTTTATAATAAATAGTTTAACTTATAGAAACAATGTAGAATGTTGTCATTTGTTGGAATTATTGGAGAAAAACTTAATGTCGTTTCATTTACAATGGAGTTTGTCTAAAATTGGATATGTTTTCTATTAAAATTAAGGCACAAATAAATGAAGATATTTTATTGGTCAACTAAGCAAATTGCAATTGTTTAAACCTTAAGTTTGTTTTCTCCAAAAAAGGAAATATCTTTTTGAGTCATAGTATGCGTGAGTCTTGTATGTTAGGACTAATTACATATAATTTTAAATAAGGAAAGATATGATATGTACAATTTTAATTGATTTCAACGTCCAAAATTTTAGGAAAATAATTAAATGACTATTTTGTCTAGTGTGAAATTTATTTTTAAGGGGTAAAAAAGGCGAACGACATTTCGCTAAGGGCCTTCGTGCTTTTAATATAGTATAGATTCATCTGCAGTGTTATTACTAAAAGATGAAAAATGTGTTTTAGTTTTCAAAGCATATCCTAGTATAATATATATATGTTTACCCTGGAATCCGGATAACAATTGAATTTATATGGGGTTTTAAGGATCCGTGAACTAAAAGATACAAAAGGTTTGGATTGAGGAAAATAAAAGATAAAGACTCAACAATTGCTGTTAAAGTAAATGATCGCAGAATATAATATTGCTTAGAACAATTGTGCTTGATAACGTACAAGAATTGAGAGAGATGGTACTGTAGTGTAATGGTTTTCGATCCCCTCTTTATGGGGTCTTCTCCCCTTTTATACATTCTGATTAAGGGTAAAAATAAGGTAAGTAAATTAATTACATCGTGGATCCCTGTAATTACGCCTTAATGGCCTGAAGTGGTTGAGAAAATCACGTTTGGGCGAGATATCCGGCGACGCTTGGTTATCCGTTACGAGTCCGGCTTCCGACCTTGTGTGTTTCTCCATCCGGTGGTGACTCATATCGAGCTCTGCAACGGTCTCGAAATGACTCGACCTCGGTTGTTGACGTGGCCGTCGTTCTACCTTGCATCCAGGTCGGGTTCGATGGCCCCGACCTGCCCCGGACCGGACCCAACCCGGTCGGGCTCAAGCAAAAAGGGTATCACCCAATACAATATATATAGAGAGAAAATTTTTGAACAATTTCAAATTACAAATACTTATTGAAACAATAGTAAAAACAAGTCTTCCGTTGCATGTCATCATGTTGTTGCCAAATGAACAACCAATTAGCTCACACACAAAAACTTGCTGTACCCGATTTAATTATACTGTTAGTGCAAAAGTTCTTTATAATACCCTTGTACATACAACTTATATATTTAAGATTATTGCTGCACTTAGTTTGCAAAGCAAGCGTTTGCGCATCTTTAATTTGTACATCGGAAAACTCTTGTGCAACTAAACCATCATCAACATAATTTGCAAGAGTTCTTTGTGTCTCAATAATAATTTGAAAAATATGACTTGATGCGATGGTTAATCATTCTTTTCAATGCTAATGAAATAAGATTATGAAAAGAAGTGTGACAAAAGTCTCCATCGAATTACAGTACATTTACTTGATGCTAAAGTTAAGATCTCCTTTTAAAACGTAATATGATTATGGAAAAAAGCGTGAGAAAATCTCCATCCAATTACATAACATTTGGTATGTGATTAATTATTATTTAAATTGAATATGACCAATGATCAGCAGATCGATAAACTTTTTCAGTACACGATAATAATAACAAATTCGGTAAAATCCCACAAGTGAGAAGCTTCTTCAATATGTTCTACTAAAAATTGGAGATTCTCTCCTAGTTCTCTTTCTTTATATTTTATAATTATTTGGTTATCTAAATCAGTAAATTGATCATGAATTCTTTTTGGTTTTGAGGAAAAGATTAACTAACCAAGTGACAAGAGGAGAAAAACTAGGGGGGAAAAGGCAATACGTGTTTACTTTGTCTAAGTAGGCGTTCGGCCATATGTTTTGGAAGTTTTTTCTTTCGTAGAATTAATCTAGTTTTTGGGAGATTTTAAAAAGGGAAACTTACACAAATGTCCCAAATAAATCTCAACTTACCAACTTCTAGCCATTAGTTATAGACTTACCAAAACTAGCAACAAAAATTGGAAAACCAAATAATAGGGTTCTTTCTCTCAAAGAATCACATGCAAAAATCACCTTCCATATTTTTAAGCGTGATTAGCAACATTAGATACAAGAGGAAAGGAAATGTCATGGACGGGGTAGCAAATAAGGTGATGAAATACAAAAATCTATACAATATTCCAAAAATCTAAACAAAAAAGGAACTTTTTCAATGGGTATAGTTGAAATTCATTGAAAATATATAGATAAGTCAATATATAAAATTTGAGGAAGATTGGAGGTGATTTGGACTGGTTTTATATCAAAATTTGTAATTAAATCGATCGAGTTCAAAAGTCTTCTGCGACACATGTATCAAACATGTATCACGCATGTATCACACACACAGGTATACATGGATATACATGTGATACACAATTGATACAAATATGATATATATGTGATACACAAATGATATACAGTGTGATACACATATCATTTTTTTTCATGTTCAACTTTTACTTCGAATTTTCAATTCAAACCACCTCAAAACTTCACCAAATCATCCCAAAACTGAGATTCAAACTCCTTAAGTTGTGCCCAATCTATTCTAATAACACCCACTCAAAATAAAGCAAAAATTTGATTTTTTTTGCTACAAATAGCTAATTGGATAATATTAGTAATATTTTATCAATTGGCCAATTTTTATAATGAGCTACTTATAAATGGACATAGCTGGTAATTTCCCTTTTAAAAATCAAAACTTCAAATTCTAAATATAGCTTAAGACCTCTTTTTGGGCCAATCATGATCATCTGAGACTTTTAAACATGTCAAAACTTGCCCCAAAATTCATATTCAAACACATTTTCGATTTCAAATCAAAGCTCACCCAAATTAACATTTTCAAAAAATATTTGAGAATCTATATCCAAACGGGTTCTAAGTCTCTTTGAATTACCAAAAATGGTACTGTGAGTGATCAGATTCAGAGAGTTGCAGATTGGTATAGGAGGAGAAGTATTTCTTCACAAGGACATAAATACACATTAACTCGAAAATTATAGAGTTTGAATACTAAGAGTCCGTTTGACCAAGCTGCCAAAAACTGATGATTTTTAAAAGTACTTTTGTCCAAAAGTACTTTTCGAAAAAGTACTTTTCGAAAAAGTACTTTTACAAATAGCAGTTTGTGTTTCGCCAATTCATTGAGTATTACTTTTGCAAGCAAATTGTGTTTGCCCTATTATTTCAAAAAGTACTTTTGGGTATCAAATTACGAAAAAGATCCGTAAAGGTTTAGTTTGCAAATAATATTATTTAAAAGAGATAAATAAATTTAAATATTTATTATAATAAAAATATAATTTTTAAAGATTTTAATCAATAAAAAATATAGTTATTCCAAAACGATAATATTGGCGCTAGCATAAGGGTGTTAAACGGGTGGGCCAGGCCGGGCCGGGCCGATATTTTTTGGACCCGTAAGGGTTACGGTCCGGGCCTGTTCTGGGTTGGTCCTTAACGGGTTTAACGGGTTCGGGTTCATCCGGGTAAAAATTGAACCGTACGGGTTACGGGTTGAGGGGACCGGGCCGGGCCGGGTTTAGTGTATTTTTAATTTTTTTTTTTTGTATTTTGTATAACTATTGTAAGTTATATTAATACTTTGTATTAATATAAAGAATACAAGGAAGATGGGAAAAAATTGCACTTATTGCAAGTGCTACTTTTATTTCTTAATTCAAACTTACAAATTGAAAGGTTTACATTTTTTTCAACAAGTAAAATAGTAAATTCAAAGGTTTTGCATTGCCTTAGTAAGTTCATCATAATCAATATGAACGGATTGACCTTCTTCTGGAGTGTTAAATTCGGATGGGTTACCATGTGTTAATATATCTCCAAGTTCCTCGTCTTCTAGGCTATCAACATCTTCACGTCCTTGATTTCTTCGTTCCGATCTAATCCAATCTCTGAAACATACTAAAACTTCCAAAGCATTGCTTCCCAATGAGTGGCGGGTGTCTCCAAGTTGTTGTCTTGCTTGGCTAAATGCACTCTCCGATACAACAGTAGAAATTGGCACATTCAGCACGTCCCGAGCCATAGCGAAAAGAACAGGAAATTGCTTTCCATTCTCATGCCACGATCCCAACGGTGAAAATTCCTTTGTGCGAGGCTCTTTTTGCTTCTGCAAGTAGAATTGAAGTTCATCAATGTTCCTGCTACTGGTTTGAGTGTTAGAAAATGTAAAAAAAAAAATATTAAAACTATCAAAGCCTTCTTCATCATTCACAGTAGCAGAAGTGCTACATTGCATAGTAGGATTAACATTGCCTACAGTACGAGCAGCATCATCAATTACATTTGCATAATAATTATATAATTATTGTAAATATTCATTTAGCTTGTTCATAGAGACATATAAATTTGGGGTTTCACTTTCTTCAATCTCCATATAAGTATATAAAGCATTCATTAATTGGTGACAATCAGATCTTAATAGAAGGATTTAAAACTGCACCAATTAAGTAAATCGGAGGAATTGGAAAGAAATATTTTTTGAATTTTGCTTGCATTTTTTCAACAACATCCTTATATTTTTCTTTCTTCTTAAATTTAGATAGAAGAAAAGAAATTTAAGCTATATGTACTAAAGCCATAGTAACAGTAGGGGGTAATATGCTCCATAAGGTTAATTTTGTAAAATCAAAAAGGGTTAAATATTTTTGGCTATTTTTGCAATTGATCCGTTGGCTAACGGATCATTTCAATTTCTGACCGTTACCAACGGTCAATGGGCCCCACACAATCGAAAAAAAAAAACAAAAAAAAAAATTACTAGCCGTTAAACCGGTTAGGGGCACTGTTCATACGTACCGGGTTTAACGGGTCCGGTTAACCGGTAAAAAATAATAAACGTTTAAACCCCTTATACCCCTCCTACCCAGCCCACCCGGCCCCTTATGAACCGGGCTGGTCCGGTTCCGGTTTTAACCGGTCTGGGCCGGTCCGGTTCCGGGTCAACCCGGCCCGTTAGCCACCTATAGGCTAGCATTACTTATGATTTACATGATGATTTAAATATATCAAAATACATCACTAAATATAAATTAAAAAGATACTCTTATAGATCATTATATAAAAGAAAGAAATATTCATAGTAGAGAGAATATTCCAGAGAGAAATATGAGAAAAAGAATAAAAATATAATAGAATAAAAAAGAGAAAAACAAAATAGAAATATTAAATTAATGAGAGATAATAGAAAAAATATAAATTTAATATAAGAATATTTTTGTCTTGAATAAATTAATTTTTTGCTTCTTGGAAGAAGCTATAAATTGTAGCTTCTCCCCAAAAGCAGAATAAATGCTTCTGCTTCTGCCCAAAAATACTTTTTTATTTTGACTAAATATCTCAAATTTTTTAAAAAGTACTTCTTTCTTCCCAAAGCTTGGCCAAATAGGCTCTAACACTCCTTAAGATTTCATTGCGTCACAATTTTCTAACACGATGGTCCATATTTCGGCCACCAAGTTCATTAACACGATGGTGAATTCAATGGTTGTTGTTACATTATATATAAAGGTACACAAATTTATTATTCTCACTCTGTTATTTTTTCTAACAAATACATATATAATTCATCACATTTAAGGTTCTTTTAATTTAAAACTAACAAATATATATAAATTAAAATGAAAAATAAGTTTCAAATAAATTCTAATGAGAATATATAGTATCATAGATAAGTTAGAAGAGTTTTACCATAGTCCTGTGCCAGATGGATATGGAAGTGGATTCTATAAAGCAGCTTGTAGTATTGTGGGAAAAGTTATCGCTGAAGCTGTTCTTGAGTTTTTCCGTAACAGGAAGATGCTTCGACAGATCGGTGCTACAAACATTGACCTTATTCCAAAAGTAGATCATCCTGAAAGTGTAAGTCAGTATAGACCTATCGCTTGCTGTAATGTGTTGTACAAGTGCATCTCAAAAATGTTGTGCAGGAGACTCAAAGAAGCACAGAGTCATATAGTTGCAGTTAATCAATCTGTACTTGTTCAAGGCGAGTCTATGATCCATAATATCCTAATATGCCATGATCACCTCAGACACTACAATCGAAAAACATCACCAAGATGTCTTTTGAAAATGGATCTCAAAAAGGCATATGACATGGTAAGTTGAGAATTTTTGGAGGAAGCTTTGAGGGGGTATGAATTCCTAAGAAATTCATTAGGTTGGTCATGAATGTGTATCCACCCCAAAGTTCACCATCAAAATTAATGGAGAAAGCCAGGGTTATTTTGATGGTCAGAGAGGGCTCAGACAAGGAGATCCTGTATCTCCTTCATTATTTGTGTTGGTCATGGAATACTTAACTAAAGTCCTCAATTGTATGAGTTTGCTGCCAGACTTCAACTATCATCCAATGTGTAAATCTCTAAAACTTACTCATCTGATCTTTGCGGATGATCTAATGGTATTTTGTAAAGGGATGAAGACTCAGTCAATAGAGTTCTAGAGGCTTTAAACCATTTTAGTGCTGCTAAAGGACTTATTGCTAACATGGATAAATCACATATGTTTGTTGCTGGTGTGCCTGATCAAGTTAAAGCTCAACTATTGGATAAGACTGGATTTGTTCAGGGGACTTTTCCTATTAGATACTTAGGACTTGTCATCTATTGAGTAAGCTTGTGTAACGACCCGGCCGGTCCTTTTGAGAATTTACGTCCCGATCCCCTATTAACTGCTTCCCTCGTGTCTATTTCTGCTATTGTGATTTGGTGGGATGGTTCATCTTGAGTTTCAGAGTACATTGGGACACTTAGTCCCTAAATGAGAATTTAAGTCTTAGAGATTGGACCGTAGTCGGAGTAGTGTGAAGACGGCTCCGGAATAGAATTTCGTCAATTTCGTTAGCTCCGTTGGGTGATTTCGCACTTAGGGACGTGTCCGGATTGTGTTTTAGAGGTCCGTAGATTATTTAAGCTTGAAATGCCGAAAGTTAAATTTTTAGAGTTTTCGGGCCGATAGTGAAATTTTGATATCGGGGTCGGAATCCAATTCCGGAAGTTGGAGTAGCTCCGTAGTGTTGAATATGACTTGTGTGCAAAATTTGGGGTCAATCGGACGTGATTTGGTTGGTTTCAGCATCGGATGTAGAATTTTAGAAATTCAAGTTCATTAGGTTTGGATTGGAGGGTGATTCATGATTTTAGCGTTGTTTGATGTGATTTGAGGGCTCCACTGAGTTCCTATGATGTTTTGGATTGGTTGGTATATTTGGTCAAGGTCCCGGGGACCTCGGGTGAGTTCAGATGCTTAACGGACTTGATTTGGACTTAGGCAAAATTCTGTAGTTGGCTGCTTCTGGCCCCGCAGAAGCGAGGAAGGAGGTCGCATATGCGGCTCAAGGACCGCAGAAGCAGAATCGCATCTGTGAAGAACTGAGCGCAGGTGCGGTGCCTGGTGATTTAATGAAATTCTGCAGATGCGGAGCCGTAGACGCAGAAGCGAGACCGCAGATGCGGCCCCATGACCGCAGATGCGGTAATCGCTGGGCAAAAATAGGAAATTTCGAGGGTTTGAAATTCATAACATCAAATTCAATTTTTAGCTCGGGAGAAGGCGATTTTGTGAGAATTTTGAAGAGGAAATCAGTGGGTAATGATTCCTAACCCTATTTCGTTTATATTTCATCAAAATCTATTGTTGTTTTGCTCATCTAATCAAGGAATTTGAGTGGAAAAATGGGAAATTGGGGAAAAAGTTCCCCAACTAAGTTTTTGGGTTTTGATCGGGTTTTAGGTGTCGGAATTGAGTAATTTTTGGACGAGTGATCTCGTGAGTGAATGGGTGTTCTAAATTGGTAACGTTTATCCGATTTTGAGACGTGGGCCCGGGGAGGATTTTGGGCGTTTTCCTGTTTTCTCGCCTTAGCTTTAAATTTCACTAGCTAAATTAGTTGCTTGTAGCTATAGTTACGTTATGTAATTGATTTGACTAGATTTAGGCCATTCAGAGTTGGATACTCGTGGCAAGAGTTCGATATCGGATTGATTTGAGCTTGGTTTGAGGTAAGTGGCTTGCCTAACCTTGCATGGGAGAACTCCCCTTTGGATTTTGGTACTGTTGTTATGTGAATGCCGTGTACGTGAGGTGACGAGTGCGTACACGTGCTAATTGTTGAAAAGCCCCGTTTTCATTAAGTAAATATCTGTGTTTTTCCTTGAATTTGAGAAATATTAGTTCATGTATCCTCCTTCTTAGCTTAGGAAAGCATGCTTACGTGCCTTAACTGTCTTATCTGTTTTAACTGCTTACTTGGATTCTATGCAGCATGTTTAGGGTAGGAATTACCTGTTTCTTTGATACGAACTTGAATTGAACTATAGACTTCTGGCTGAGACTGTTGTGTATATTGATTTAGTTGTGTATTTACTTTGGGACTACGGAACGGTATTCCGGGAGATCCACCTGCATGTTTACTTTGGGACTACGGAACGGTATTCCGGAAAATCCCCCCTGCACATTTATATTTGGGACTGCGGGACGGTATTCCGGGAGATCCCCCCTACACATTTATATTTGGGACTACGGGACAGTATCCCGGGAGATCCCCCTGCACATTTACGATTTAAACTACGGGACGGTATCCCGAAAGATCCTTTGTACATTTACGTTTGGGACTACGGGATATTATCATGGGAGATCCCCTGTTGCTATCTCTGCGTACTGAGTTATTCGTTATGTGGTTCTATTTTTCATTGACTGTTAGTATTTTAACTATACTGGCATATTTCATACTATTTTACCTTGTTATATATGCATAACCGGCAGCGCTCTGACCTGATCTCGTCACTACTCGACCGAGGTTAGGCTTGGCATTTAGTGGGTACCGCTATGATGTACTCATACCCTTTCCTGCACATGTTTTTCGTGTGTAGATCCAGGTTCTTCTGCTCAGCCATACTATCCGTGAGGTGAGGCAATCAGAGACTTCGAGGTATATCTTCCGCGTCCGCAGACCTAGAAGTCCCTCTCTATTCTCCCTTCAGTTATAGATTTCTTGTATTTTCCTTCGTTTAGACTTCCTAGAGTTAGAACACTATGTATTTTCTTTAGCTTGTGATTCATGAGATTCCCCGATTCTTGGGAGTGCTATGTTCAGTTTGAGAGTGTTATTATTGTATATGCCGAGCGACATTTTAAACTCCTTTATTATATTACCTATAAATTGTTAGCTTCGTATCTTTATTTCATTTTTCGCAAAATTGTTAGGCTTACCAAGTCGTAGAGACTAGGTGCCATCACGACAGTTCATGGAGGGAGAACTTGGGCCGTGACAAGTTGGTATCAGGGCTCTAGGTTCATAGGAGTCATGAATAACAAGCCGATTTATTAGAATCTCGCGGATCGGTACGGAGACGTCTGTACTTATCTTCAAGAGGCTATGAAACTGTTAGGAAAATTCCACTTCATTTGATTCCTTGTCATGCGAGATTATTGATATCGAATTCTAAACCTCTGTCTTCTATTCTCTCACAGATGGTGAGGACACGTGCTATCGGAGATGACCAGGCACCTGCGCCCCCTGCTAGAGCCGCCAGAGGCCGGGGCTGGGGTAGCGGCCGAGGATGCGCACGTGGTGCAGCCAGAGCACCCGTGCGAGCTGCTACAGAGGAGCCACCAGCAGCTCCAGCCGGAGGCCAGGCACCTGATACGCCTACTGCTACTACTATTCTAGCTCTCCAGGAGACCCTTGCACAGTTCATGAGCATGTACACCACTTTAGCTCAGTCATGGTTGATTCCCCTTGCTGCAACCACATCTCAGGCCGGAGAGGAGCACAGACTCCTGCCGCCTGCACTTTAGAGCAGTGGGTTCAGGTTGATCAGATCCCAGAGGTTATACCGGTACCGCCTGTAGCCCCAGCTCAGCCCGAGGGTAGGGAAGCAGTTTCAGAGGAGGAGCGGCGGAGGCTTGAGAGGTACAAGAAGTACGACCCTCCTATATTCACTGGTCTAGCATTAGAGGATGCTCAGGGATTTCTGGAGGAGTGCCAGCGTATCCTTCGCACCATGTGTATAGCAGAGACGAGTGGGGTTTCCTTCACTGCCTTCCAGCTTCAAGGGGCAGCCTATCAATGGTGGCGTACTTTTGAGTTGGACAACCCAACTGAGGCAGCTTCCCTTTCATGGACCCAGTTTTCAGATATGTTTTTGAGGGAGTATGTTCCTCAGAGCCTCAGGGACGCATGGCGCGCGGATTTTGAGCATTTGCGCCAGGGTTCTATGACTGTTTCGGAGTATGTTGTCCGTTTCAGTGACTTGGCTAGGCATGCACCGGCCTTGGGTTCTACAGTTCGTGAGAGAGTTCGCCGGTTTATTGAGGGGATCATCCCCAGCATCAGGTCTAGCATGGCCCGGGAGTTGGTGATGGATATTGCTTATCAGCAGGTGGTGAGCATTGCTAGGAGAGTAGAGGGCATGCTTGCTCGGGATAGAGAGGAGAGAGAGGCCAAGAGGTCTCGAGAGTCGGGCCATTATTCTGGTGCCCGTGCCCCTCTTGCAGTTCGTCATGGTGGGGGTTATATGAGTCGCCCCGTTCATTCATCTCTTCCAGCAGGCAGTGGAATTCCAGCTCCTCCTAGACCTCAGGAGCCTTACTATGCACCTCCAGTATCTAGTGGGCCTCCTGCACGGGGTGCTTTCAGTGGTTAGTCCACCAGACTTGGACCGAGCCAGTCACTGCCGCCACATCCTCGAGCTTGTTTTGAGTGTGGCAACACACGCCATGTGGTGAGGGATTGCCCTAGACTTAGGAGGGGTGCACCTCCATAGATTTCTCAGCCACAGCGTGCTCCGCAGAGTTCCCAGGCTATGATTACAGCACCAGTTGCTACCCCACCTTCTCAGCCAGCTAGAGGTGGAGGTCGGGGAGGTAGAGGTCGCTCTAGAGGGGGAGGCCAAGCCAGATACTATGGCCTTCCTGCCCGTACTGAGGCTGTTGCCTCCGATTCTGTCATCACAAGTATTGTTCCGGTTTGTCATAGAGATACATCCGCTCTATTCGATCCAGGCTCCACTTATTCTTATGTGTCCTCTTATTTTGCCTCGCATTTGGGTGTATCTCGGGATTCTTTGAGTTCCCCTGTTTATGTTTCTACTCCCCTGGGAGATTCTCTTGTTGTGGACCGCGTCTATCGGTCGTGTTTGATTGCTTTTAGTGGTTTTGAGACCAGAGCCGATTTATTATTGCTCAGCAAGGTAGATTTTGATGCTATCTTGGGCATGGACTGGTTGTCGCCCCATTATGCTATTCTTGATTGTCACGCCAAGACCGTGACGCTTGCTATGCCAGGTGTACCGCGATTAGAGTGGAGGGGTACCTTAGATCACACTCCCAGTAGAGTTATTTCATTTCTTAAAGCTCAGCGAATGGTTGAGAAGGGGCGTGACGCGTATCTAGCTTATGTGAGAGATGTCAGTATTGATACCCCTACAGTTGATTCAGTCCCAGTAGTGCGGGATTTCTCTGATGTGTTTCTAGCTGATCTTCCGGGCATGCCGCCTGACAGAGATATTGATTTTAGCATTGATTTGTTGCTGGTCACTCAGCCCATTTCTGTTCCTCCTTACCGTATGGCTCCTCCTGAGTTGAAGGAGTTGAAGGAACAGTTACAGGAATTGCTTGATAAAGGCCTTATTCGGTCCAGTGTGTCACCTTGGGGTTCTCCTGTCTTGTTTGAGAAGAAAAAAGATAGTTCCATGCGTATGTGCATTGATTATCGCCAGTTGAACAAAGTCACCGTGAAGAACTAGTATCCTTTTCCTCGTATTGATGACTTGTTTGATCAGTTACAGGGTGCTCGAGTGTTTTCTAAGATTGACTTGTGTTCAGGTTATCATCAGTTGAAGATTCGGGAGTCAAATATCCTGAAGACTGCCTTCAGGATTCGGTATGGTCATTACGAGTTCCCTGGTATGTCATTTGGGCTGACCAAATGCTACAATATTTATGCATTTGATGCACAGTGTATTCCGGCCATATCTTGACTCGTTCGTCATTGTCTTTATTGATGACATTCTGGTGTACTCCCGAAGTTGGGAAGATCATGAGCAGCACCTGAGGACAATGCTTCAGACCTTGAGAGAAAAGAAATTATATGTGAAGTTCTCGAAATGTGAGTTCTGGTTGGATTCCGTGGCATTCTTGGGTCAGGTAGTATCGAGTGAAGGAATCAAGGTGGATCCGAAGAAAGTGGAAGCAGTGCAGAGTTGGCCCAGACCATCCTCAGCTACAGAGATCCGTAGTTTTCTTGTCTTGGCGGGCTATTACCGTTGATTTGTTGAGGGATTTTCATCTATTGCAGCACCTATGACCAGGCTGACCCAGAAGGGTGCTCCGTTCAGGTGGACGGATACTTACCTCAATTAGGCCAACTCAATACTCAAAATAGCTTTTACCTTTAAAATTCACCTCCGCTCGGCTCAAATATAGCCAAAAACGACCTAACAATATCAAACAATTCAAGAGAAACCAATTCATTTTAACAAAGCTATAATGTTTATACAATTTCCCAAAAGTCAGAAAAAGTCAACCCAGGGCCCTCCCTGTCATAACCTGAGTCGAAGAGTAGGTCTCGACTACCCATAGCTCCACGTGTTCATAGATGTGTTTGGTTTTCAAATCCGAGTCCGATTCGACTCTGAAATCTCAAATTTGTATTTTTCAAAACATGGACAAAAATCCCAAAAGTTTCTCTTAGATTCTCATGAATTTGATGTTAAATCTTGTATATAATCATGAAATATAATAAAAAATTGATTAAAAATCACTTACCCAATAGTTTGGTATGAAAATCTCTCCACAAAACCGCCTCCAACCGAGTCTAAGGTTCAAAATATGGTAAAATAAAGCTAAGTCCCGAAATACTCAGCTATAAAAAAGCTGCAGATGTCGCATTTGCAACCTAGGATTCGCAAATGCGAACACCGCAATTGCGGAAACTTGATCGCAAAAGTGATCACTGACCAATTCTGTTGGCGTCGCAAATGCAAAGCTGGGCACCTCGCAATAACGACAGGAGGGTCGCAAATGCGGAAAATACCATGCCCAGGTGACATCGCAAATGCGATCAACATCTTCGCAAATGCGAACTCAACAATTGTCACCCTAGCCTCGCAAATGTGTAACCCTCCTCGAAAATGCGAGGTTCGCAAATACAAACAAAATCTCGCATTTACAAGACCTGAAGCACCAGACCAAAAACAACAAAACTGAAACTCCTCCAAACACTCTGAATTGCATCCGAAATCCACCTGAGCCTCGAGGCTCCACACCAAACATCCACACAAGTGCATAAACATCATACGAACTCGCTCGCGCAATCAAAATACCAAAATAACATCTAGAACCATGAATCGGACACCAAAACACTTGAAAATGACCATGAACTTCAAAAATTGCTAGAAACACAACCACGCATCCGAATCCTATCAAACAAACTTCGAATTACACCAAATTCTGCAGACAAGTTCCTAATAGCAAAATGGACCTATTCCAAGTCTCAAAACAAAAATATGAACCCGGTAGATTTAAAGTCAAACAATGGCCAAACTTAAGAAAATTCTAAACCTTTAAATTGCCAATTTTTGCTAATTAGTACCGAAACCTTCAAGAAACATCCGACTGCAAATCCAGGCATACGTCCAAGTCTAAGATCACCATCCGGACCTACCGGAACCATCAAAACTTCTATCCAAGGTCAAATACTCAAAAGTCAAACTTGGTAACTCTTTCAACTTCAAGCTTCTCAAGTGAGAGTCATCCTTCTAAATCAATTTCGAACCACTAGAAAATCGAAACCAACGATGCACACAAGTCACAATACACCATGTGAAGCTATTCGTGACCTCAAACCACCGAACTGAATGCAAATACTCGAAACAACCGGTCGGTTCATTACAATTTCTTCCATCTCTCTAACACCACATTGCAGAACCAACAATCATGTAGAAATACCTTAAGTCTCTCTCACACTCTGCTGCAAAATTCATTCCTTAGCCACACAATGATCCCGAAAATCCTTAGGCACCACTCCTTAAATCTTAAACCAACTAGAACCGCTATTGACAGTTGCCCACTCTAACATAGTCCCAAATACATAACAAAATAAGCCAAATGACTAGTGCTCCGTTATCATATAAATACTCCGAAAGCAGCACCCAAGCGAATCCTTTCCCTTGCACATGACATCCACAAGGAATATCAAATCGAAGTCATCCTAAAATATCCATGAATCAATAAGGCGAAATGTAATACATGTCCATCAAATTCCTTGCTCGAATTACCACAGATGACCTCTTTCTCAAGTAATAACTAATCCATAAACGTACCAAAACCTAGAAACTACAAAAATACATGACCATGTGACCCAATCATCGATGGTAGGCTCCCACACTTGGCTTTAGGACATGATCACATGACCCAAGAACCCACAATCACTTCTCCTCCTCAGCTACTATGATCTCACATTGTTACTCAGCTAAATTTCTTCACAAACTCATGTTTCACTAATCATAGCACATCCCAAATTATCAGCCCCTGTATTGATATTGCCTACAGGTTCGGGGTCGTATACTGTCTATTGTGATTCCTCGAGGATTGGCCTTGGAGCAGTATTGATGTAGGATGATAGGGTGATTACCTACGCGTCCAGACAGCTGAAGGTGCATGAGAAGAATTATCCTATCCATGATCTCGAGTTAGCTGCTATTATTCATGCCTTGAAGATCTGGCGTCATTCTTTGTTCGATGTTCCTTGTGAGATCTCTGAACACCGGAGTTTTCAGCATCTGTTCAAGTAGAAGAACCTTAATTTGCGTCAGATGAGGTGGTTAGAGCTGCTGAAGGACTATGATATCACTATTTTGTACCACCCGGGGAAGGCCAATGAGGTGGCGGATGCCTTGTGAGGGAAATTTGGGCTGATTGTACTATTTGAATTATGTGGAAGACGTGTACACGAGGTGACGAGTGTGTACACGAGCTTATATGTTGCATTTTACCGTTAGACTCTTAGACATCTTTATTTCATCTAATTGAAATGGTCAATACATATTCTATATTTTATTGTCAAGTTTACTCCTTACCTGCTTTAATTGTTAATTGCAATTACTTGTTGAATTCATGCCTTATCCGTTGCGTGTCTTAATTGTTAAATGATTCTTTGTAATTGTGTCTTTATTTATGAACCGTCATTACTTTCTATTTGACTTTGTGAGTCATCATGTAACTATTTTATCCGCTAGTGACCTTCTTTGCTTAGTTCCTTTATTTTGTTTAATTTGGTGATACGTCTTAATTGGTTGTAGTTTTTTTGCTTAATTGATATTGTTTGGGGATCAGGTTGCACGCCGCAACGGTATTGAAATGATATGATACGGAGCGACAAGGACGGATGATATGATATAGGTGGGATTGGGCGCACATTGCAACATATTGATATGTTGTGATTGTTTTTTATAGTAGAGTTATTCCTGGTTGTGATTCTCATGGTACATTTTATGTTGGAACGATTTATTGGATGAACGGTTATTGTTTTTTTTAAAATTATTTCACTTGTATTTGTATTGTATTTGGTTGATTGTCGGCATTCTAGTAATGGAACGATATTGACTTCTTGTGTGAGATATGCATTCTATGTGATTTGTTGTGTTGCTTTAACATGCCAATTTGTGTCTCCATTATTTCTTGGTAAATTGATTGTCAAGGTAAATTTATGTGCATGTGGTCATTATCTCATATTCAGTTGAGTTGTTTGTAACTTAGCTGTTCTAAATAAAAGAATTCTTAAGGTATTTTACTTATGTGACTTTCAAAATAAAATTCGTTATCTCACTCGTGCTTTACTATTCTAAATGGTTATCTCATTTTTACTTTAATTGGGTTTCAAATTATATTTATCACCTTATTTGATGTTTTCTTTACTTGAAAATTGTTATCAAGTTTTACTTTTAATAAATTATATATTTAACTCGTTAATTTAACGGGTATTTTATTTTGTTTAAACACGATATTTTTACTTATTTTATTAATTTCTAAACTAAACCTATAGGATACTCCATTTTGTATAACTTGTTCTTGTTATACTTTATTTTATTTCTAAAATAAACTCATTATTTCATTTGACGCCTTACTATATTTCAGATTACTATTATGGTTATCTGGTATTAAATATACATTTCTCGATCACTTTAATTGATATTTAACACGGTTACAATGTACATGGTAGCACGTGGGCCTTGCCGTGCAAGGGTGATTGTTATTGTGGGTACGAGGTACCAAACATGATGATTTGGAAATTGACTCATGATTTGTGGTTAAGAGGTGTGGTGGCTCGGGATAATTCTTGTTGCAAGTCAATGCGGTGGAAACGATTTGATTAATAGAGCTGCCATTTGTTTTTTTCCTTGTTTGAGTTCATTCATATCTCCTCGGTGTTCGGATTATGTTACTGCTTTATTCCCATCTACTTCTTACTGCTATTTGTACTTCGCCCATGAATGGCGTTATGAGGTTCGGGAAGAAAGTCAAGTTGAGCCCTAAGAATATCTGACCTTTTGAGATTCTTGAGAGGAATGGTGAGGTGGCCTTTAAGCTTGCATTTCCACCTAGTCTATATGCAGTTCATCCGATGTTCCATGTTTCTTTGCTCCGGAAGTGTCATGGTGATCCGTCCCATGTGTTAGATTTGAGCCCAGTCCATTTGGATAAGGATTTGTCTTATGTTGAGAAGCCGGTGGCCATCTTGGACAGGCATGTCCGAAATTTGAGGTCAAAGAGCATTGCTTCAGTAAAGGGGTCAACCAGTCGAGGAGGCGACTTGGGAGACCTAGCATGATATGCTTAGCCGTTATCCTCATCTTATCATCACTTCAGGTATGTCTCTATACTCGTTCGAGGACGAACATTTGTTTTAAGAGGGGGAGGATGTAACGATCCGACCGGTCTTTTTGAGTATTTTAGCCCCGTTCCCATATTTATTGCTTCCTCTATGTTATATTGTGGTTATGTGACTTGCCAGGGTGTTTGGCTTCGGTTCTGGTGAGTTTTGGAGTGAAATGGGACAATTAGTCCCATAGTTGGAAGCTTAAGTTGAAAGAGTTGACCGGAGTTTGACTTTTATGTAGACGACTCCGAAATGGAGTTTTTACGGTTCCGATAGCTCCGTATGGTGATTTTGTACTTAAGAGCGTATCCGGATATTTATTTGGAGGTTCATAGGTCGTTTCGGCTTGAATTGGCAAAAGTTAGAAAGTTGAAGGTTTGGAAGGTTGAGAAGTTTGACCGGGAGTTAACTTTATTGATATCGGGTTCGGGTTTTGGTTTCGGAAGTTGAAATAGGTCCGTTGTATCAATTATTACTTGTGTGCAAAATTTGAGGTCAATTGGAGTTGGTTTGGTATGTTTTGGCGTTAGTTTTAGAAGTTAGAAGTTCATAACTTCATTAGGCTTGAATCAATGTGCGCTTCGTGGTTTTAGTGTTGGTTGATGTGATTTGAGGCTTCAAGAGAGTTCGTATCATGTTTTAGGACTTGTTGATATGTTCAGACGGGGTCCTGGGGGCCCCGGGCGTGTTTCAGATTGAGTTTGGACAATTTGTTCTTGAAATAGTACTGCTGGTTTTTCTGTTCTGGTTTCCTTCTATGTGTTCGTGAAGGTTCTCTTGCGATCGCGTAGAGTAGTTTGGGACTGATGGATTCTTACTCTTCGTGTTCGTGATGTCAGTGATGCGATCGTGAAGGTTGAAGAGCTTGTGCATCGCGAACGCGTGCATGGAACCGCATTCGCGTATAAGGAAGGAGAGATTGAGCTGAGGCACACGATGTTCTTCGCGTTCGCGTGGCTAGGGACATGATCGGGTAGCTTAGGAAGGCTGTTATCCGGGTTCGCGACTGAATTCACACAATCGCAAAGGAGGTTTTGTGAGCTGGGAGAATTTGCTCTCCGCGATCACGAAAGGCAATAACTGGGTAGCAGTATTTAATTTTCGAATCGATAGTTTTGTCCCATTTTCATCTTTTGAGCTAGAGACCTCGGTTTTGGGCGATTTTTGAAGAGATTTTCAAAGAGTTGATTGGGGTAAGTGATTCTAACTCGGATCTGATTATTTTACATGAACCCATCATTATTTTTACCATTTAATTAGTGTTCTGGGTTAGAAAAATTGGGAAAACTCCATAAGCTATAGTTTGAGGATTTCAAAGGCGATTTGAGGTCGGATTTGAATAATTTTAGTAAGGTTGGACTTGTTATCGAATAGGTATTTGGATTTTGTAAGTTTGGTCGGGTCCCGAGACGCGAGCCCGGAGATGACTTTTTGATTTTCTTTAAAGATTGGTACTTTATTATTTGGAATAGTTTCCTATGATTTATATTTATGGTATAAAGTCATTTTGGATAGATTCGAGCCGTTCGGAGTTGGATAATCGCGAAAAAGGCTTACTAGTAGATTGAATTAGCATGTTTTGAAGTAAGTGTCTTGCCTAACTTTGTGTGTGTGTGGAGGGGGAGGGGGTGAGATTGGACCTTAGGATTGGTGTTGTTTTGTGTTAATTATGGTATATGGAAGCCGTGTACAAGATGACGAGTGGGTACAAGGGCTAAATTGACCGGTTTAAGCTATGTACACTACTTTCATGCCTTTAAATGAGTTGTCATAACATGTGATATCCATCATCGCTAGTCTATCTTCACATTTTTCACTTGACATTGTTAATACTTATCTCATCCCTTGCTTGTTATTTTCCTTTACATGGTTAGTTGAAGTTATTTTTCTCTTATTTCCTAGTTAAATATTTAACTATTGAGTTACCTTACTTGAAGTAGTTATTTTTTTGGAATCTCTTATTGTTGAATTTTGGTGTTGAAGTTATAAATGCCGTGATTCACATTGAAGCAAAGTTGCAAATTGTTGAAATACAGTCCTTGTTGAGATGTTCACTTTCAGATGCTATTGTTGAGACTCTTGTACATATTGTGTTGAGCCATGGGTTATTTATTGTGGAAATATTATTGTTGTTGACTTCTTTGGCAAGTTGTATTTTGGGCACTTGAGGTGCGATTTATGATATGGTGTGATGTTGATACGCATGTAGTGGAATAAGGATTGGGTGATACGCATGCTGCGAGATAAGGTGGGCTTGATACGCGTGTTGCTAGTAGTGGAACTACTTGAAGCCATGCGGTGTGATAAGGTAGGCTAAAACGCGAGTAGCTATTTCGGTAAAATGATTTTCAAAACTAAATGCAAGGCTCCCGCGATGGTATAAGGAAAGAATGCGAATTTTGATTGTGAAACAAAACTACAAGGCGGTACCTCGGTAGTGATTCTTGTTGCTATCTTTCATCTACATCACTTGTATTTGTCAGTATCATTTCCTTGGCATTCTTATTATGTGTTTTTTGGTGATGTCTTAATTGCCTTAATTTCAGAGTAGCTATTCTTGTTATATTCCTTCATTGTATCATTTCTATTGTTTCCATTATTATATTGTACTATACTCATTCAGTTTCTTTATTTATTCTAGTATGTGTCTTGACCTGACCTTGTCACTACTCTACCGACGTTTGGCTTGATACTTACTGGGTATCGTTGTGGTATACTCATACTACGCTTCTGCATATCTTTTGTGCAGATCTAGATACTTCATACCAACCTAGGTATCCGTGAGTTAAGCTTGGATCGGAAACTTCAAGGTATACCTGCTGGCGTTCAAAAGCTTCGTAGTCACCCTCTATCTAGTTTCTGTTTCATTCTCCTTTTATAGATACTGTTGTATAGGGATGTTTCAGTATACTCGTGTAGAGCTTGTGACTCGGTCTTACCAGATTTTGGGTGTTGCATTCACTTGTATTGTGGAGTCCTTTTTATGATAGCTGTTGGTTTAATTGGGAGTTTTATTACTATTTTCGTTAATTCTTTATGTATGATAGGCTTACCTAGTCTTTCGCGACATCCTACGGAGGGAGATTAGGGTCGTGACAAAATAAAATACAGCTAATGGTTCTTATGAAGTTGATAAAAGAGAGTCGCCACATAATATTTAAGGTATATTAGGGTACCTATGACTCTGTGGATTTTTTTTATCCTAATGGTCTGCTACCGGTGATAAAGGGTTACAGTTATTCTAAGGGGAAGGTGTTAGCCATCCCTTAAAATCTACATGAGGTAGCTCCTTAAACTTACACTAGGATTGGGGAAAGAAAGGTCTATATTATGGTTGATTAATGGTTAAAGTTGCTAAGCAAGATTTATGAAAAAAGTTTTAGGTCTTGTTTGAAAACCTATTTTTTGGAAAAGGTTATGTATTTCTCTTGAAAAGGATGCGTTTGTGAGATTTTATAACTTGTAAAGCAAGAGATCATTTTAAAATACGCCTTAAGTTGGAGACCGGATATATCTTATTTGTTTTGCAAAAATTGTACTAATGAAATGCCTTGTATTTTAAACTCCTTTGTTGTCCCTTGCAAACTTGGTTTTGTGTGACTGCTTTTAATTCTTTCAAACGACTTTGTATTGTATGTGATCTGCTTGAAGATTTTCCGAGGGGATTTGTTTTCTTGTTTTTTGAATTTTCCCAAAATCTTAAAATAACTGAAAGTCGTTAGTAAACATAAATAAAAACTGCTTGTTTATTAACTGGTTAGTTTCAAATTATTAATGCTCCAACGTTAAAGTAACTAAAGCAAATAAACTTCTAATTTAACTTTTTACCTACAAATTTTTGGTTTGCCTATGTTTCCTAAACAAAATATCAAACAATAGTAAGGTTAGTTTCCAAAGATACATATACAGGAGCAACAAACAGTAATTAACTATCGTTTAAAAATAAGAGGGAAGAGAGCATGACTCTTGGAATTGGGCTGGCAAGCAAGCCAGTCCCAACGGAGTTCAAATCAGCGGCAGACTCCAACAAAGCAGGGAAAGGAAGCGATCCAGATCTGGAACTTGGGCCTGAGTCCGAAAGGAACTCAGTGGGCGCGATTCATACATGTAAAAGATGGGAAACTTACACAAATGTCCCAAATAAATCCCAACTTACCAACCTCTAGCCATTAGTCATAGACTTACCAAAACTAGCCAACAAAAATTGAAAAACCAAATAATAGGATTCTTTCTCTCAAAAAATCACATGCAAAAATCACCTTCCATATTTTAAGCGTGATTAGCAGCATTAGATACCAGACGGAAAGGAAATTTCATGGACGGGGTAGCAAATAAGGTGATGAAATACAAAAATCTATACAATATTCCAAAAATCTAAACAAAAAAGGAACTTTTTCAATGGGTATAGTTGAAATTCATTGAAAATATATAGATAAGTCAATATACAAGATTTGAGGAAGATTGGAGGTGATTTGGACTGGTTTTGTATCAAAATTTGTAACTAAATCGAGTTCAAAAAAGTCTTTTGCGACACATGTATCAAACATGTATCATGCATGTATCTCACATACAGGTATACATGGATATACATGTGATACAAAATTGATACAAATATGATACATATGTGATACACAAATGATACACAGTGTGATACACATATCATTTTTTTTTTCATGTTCAGCTTTTACTTCGAATTTTCAATTCAAACCACCTCAAAACTTCACCAAATCATTCCAAAACTGAGATTCAAGTTCCTTAAGTTGTGCCCAATCTATTCTGATAACACCCATTCAAAACAAAGCAAAAATTTGATATTTTTTTGCCACAAATAACTAATTGGCTAATTTGGCTAATATTAGTAATATTTTATCAATTGGCCAATTTTTGTAATGAGCTACTTAAAAATGGACAAAGCTGGTAATTTCCCAAAAGATTAAGAAGGTAATTAGTGTATATCACTATAGGGTGAAACAAGATAACAATCATAACAAGTAATAATAATAAAGAGTTAAGGAATACTGTGTAGCCAATTTCATTGGTGTTAATCCTATGAGGATTAATAAAAGTTAATGACCAAAGGCATAGAGTAGATCCTTATTTATGGATAAAGTCCCTCTTGTGGACCGTGACACTTCAAGGTTCACGAGGATCTCATAGATCCCAAGTAGTGCTTGTGTCAGGAAGGGGTACCTTAACCACAAATCAAGTTCACATCCACATACCCTTAGTCATTTACTCTTACTCTTCCTCAAAGGTTTAGACACAAATAAAGTGTCAACTTAGCAGTTTCACATTATCAAAAGTAAACACAAAGGTTCATGATAAACCTTTCAATGTTTCAGACACACATAAGTTCAACAACTTGAAATAAACAGCCATATAATACATTACACTATCATTGGAGTACAAAGATACGAGCAGATCAGAACCAATCACAATGTTGACCTTAGAATCAGAACACTACGTACAAAGATAAATCACTGCAAGTGGACTTATAGGGTTCAACAACATCAATGACCTTAAGGTTGATTATAACATGCATCAAGGGACTGTGACCTTCGCTTTTGCGAAGCAACAGTCGCATTTGCGATACTGGGGAGCTTAAGGGCAGCTTCACAATTGCGAATCTTGGTATGCAATTGCGAGCCAGAGGGCTTTCACAAATTCGAGGGAAGTTTCGCATTTGTGATAACTGAAGACTGAGACACTGGTAGCATTTGCGATTTCGAGGTAAAATATGGGAATTTTGGGACTTAGCTCATTTTACATCATTTTTTTCACCCTAGACTCTATAAAGGTGATATTTGGAGAGTTTCCAAATTCATAGGTTAGTAACATTAACTTGTTTTGCAACAAATTGCAAATACTTTTTCATGAATTTCATCATCAAATCCACGATTTTCAAAGTAGAAATCGGGGGGTTTGGGTAGAATTTAGGAATTTTGTAAATTTGAGATTTAGACCTCAAATTAAGATTGGATTTTGAAACAAATCACATATCCGGGCTCGGGGTAATCGGGATTTGGTTTTAATTTCAGATTTTAACCATGTGGGCCCTGGTTGACTTTTTGAATTATTTTAACGATTGAATATTTTTCATTCGTGGGTAGTTTCTAAGGCTTGTTTTGGCTTGTTTGAACAATATTTGACTAGATTCGATTGGTTTGGAGGCTTGTTCTAGAGAAAAAGCCGTAGATTATTGATTGTGTTCCGGAAAGAGGTAAGTATCTTGGTTATCCTTGATTTAAGGGAAATAAGGTAGAATCGAGTTCATTTGCTATATGAACTATGTGTTGGGAGCGACGTATATGCAAGATGAAGAGTGTATAAGTGTTGGCCATGGGATAAGCATGCAGGTAGAATTAGCCTTACTTGTACCATGTTATTTTGTGTATTATTTCTTCCATGCTTTAGATAGATTGTTTAACTCTTTGATTACTTGTTTTCATGTTACTTCTTATGTTGAGATTATTTTTATATTGGGTGTTGAGATTGTAAAAATTGTTGATTGGTTGTTGGCACTAATTATCGGGAGATTCTCATGCGATGAGTTGTATTCAAACACAATATGCTTCCCACCTTGTTTGGAAATATATTGTATGTGATTGCTTGTTGAGGAAGAGTGAAATGCACAAAGGGTGTTGCGGTACCTTATTTACATATTGATATCATTGCTTGAGTGAACATGAGGATAAAGCACGAAGGGTGATGCCGTGCACTTGCTTTTATATTATTATGTGAGGATGAGAGTATGTCACGACCCAAAATCTAACTAGTCGTGAAGGAACCTAACCCAACCCGATAGATAAGCCAATTAACAATAATCTAATTCAATGAGATTTACCGAGAAAATAAGTGATGAAATAACTGAACTTTTATACAAAAATCTAAGACTTAGAGTTTACAAAGTTGGTATGAAATAAATACATCATCTGTTCGAAATGTACATGAATAGATATATAAATCTAAAATTACCAAGAACAAGAGGCATCTGTAACCGGAACGCAGGTTCATCTTCAAGGCCAGCTCTTGCCACATACAGCAACATCACCTCCAACATCTGCACGCAAGGTGCAGAAGTGTAGCATTAGTACAACCGACCCCATGTACTCAATAAGTAACAAACCTAGCCTTAGGTTGAAAGCAGTGACGAGCTTGGACAACCGTTAGAGTCCAACACCAATGGCCAACAACAACTCATAACAATATACTAAAAGTAGTACAAGAACAACTCAAAGATATGATGCTCAGCTCGTCCACAGTTACGAAAAAATAGGCATGCTTCTCAAGTATAATAGTAAAACCCAAATCTTTCACCTAACACACCAAATTGTGAGTATATAAGAAAAACTGTGATTTTTCTCAAAAACATTCAACAACAGATAAAATATTTCAATCTCGGATTTCATGAGGAAAGTACATCTCTATGCCTACATGTCAATGTGCTTGTGAAGTCATGAATGACATAATACCGTGTAGCGTGAGGAAATGCATCTCTATTCCTGTATGTCAAGTATGCATGTCATTGCAATGCATCACAGTGCTGAACTCATGCACTCACACTTTCACAATACTCAATCTCACTGTCTCGCACTCCCACTCCTCATGCTAAATCCCTCAGCACACTCAGTCACTCAGCACCGTACGGCGTCTGCTGCGGCGCGCAGCCCGATCCCATAAATAGTAACAAATCCTATAAGGCCTACTACGACATGCACCCTAATCCACATATAGCCATAAGTCATGTTGCGGCGTGTAACCCGATCGACATATAGCCATAAGGCCTGTTGTGCCGTGCAAGCCGATCCACATATAGCCATAAGTCTTGTTGCACCGTGCAACCCGATTCATATATAGCCAAAAGGCTTATTGTGGCGTGCAACCCGATCCACATATAAATCACTAATACAAACTAAGACGTGTAGCTCGATCCCATCATGAATCAATAACACTTGTTGCGGCGTGCAGCCCAAACCCATCAATACAACTAATAATCCAGCCCCTAGCCTCAACTCAATCATCAATCTCTCAAGTCTCTCGGGCTCACAAATGTCATGCCAATTAGCCCAAGCAATGATAACATGATGTGATAACGATGATAACAAAGACTGAGATATGATATACAAATGAATGAATATGACTGAGTATGTAATTACAATTTAAGCAAATAACTCAATAGCAAAAATAACCTCAGTGGGTCCCAACAGAATAAGTGCATAGCCTAAACATAATTCTAACACGGATCACAACTTAATTATTCTAGCACGTAGGAATTTCATGGATAAAACAAGATAGAATACTACACGGTACCACATAATCATCCAAGTCATATTCACACGGTGCACGCCGACACGCATGTCACCTAGCATGTGCATCATCTCAACACCAAACACATAACACATATATTCAGGGCTTCATACCCTCAACACCAAGTTTAGAGGTGTTACTTACCCTGAACAAGGCAAATCCAATACCGAGCAAGCCAAACAATACTCTAGAAATGCCATCCCGCGTGTACCGACCTTCGAACGGCTCAAAACTAGCCAAAAGAAACTCAAGAACATCAAATAATGCAAAAGAAAACAAACCCAATCGATAAAGGTTGAATCTTTAATCAAAAGCTCAAAGTCAACCAAAAAGTCAAATCCGGATCCGCACCTCAAAACCCGACAAAACTCACAAAATCTGATAATTCATTAATTACGAGTATAACCATACTAGTTTCACTCAATTCCGACTCCGAATCGATGTTCAAAACTCAAAAAATTATTTTAAGAAATTTTAGACAAAAACACCCTAAATTCTCTTTTGAAATAATTAACCAAATGCCAAAAACGAAGATAGATTCATGAAATATAATCAAAACCGAGTAGAAAACACTTACCCCAATCCATGTGGTGAGAATTGCAAAAATCTCACAAATCCGAGCTCCTCAGCTCAAAATATGACCAAATGAACAAACCCTCGATATTATATGCTTCTTCCCAGCTGTTCTATCTCGTTTTTTGTGCCAAACTATCTCAAAACTCACTTTTGATGCCTCCAATAGATTCCTTATGAAACTCCAGTCAAGTTAGGCTTTTGAATCACTTCATTTGGCCTTATAATGAAGGAGATATGTTGGTTTCAATATTTGGAATAGTGCAGATTTTTAAATACGAATTCAATGGCAATTTCGTAATTAATCTGAAAAAAATCTAGCAACCCAATTCTTAGTAAAATGACCATAAATTCCTCTTACGATGTTGAAACTTGATGATTCCAGTTGCTATGATTCCAAAATTATGATACGGATCTAATGCTTCAATCAAAACAGAAATTGGAGCTCATTTTCTTAATGTGGTACCATTTATGCTTGAAGAAACGACGTCAAAACATAAAAAACGGGCGCAACACAACTCAAACCTATCCGAAACTCACCGAGCCCCTCGGGATCCCGTTCGAACATACCAGCAAGTCCCATAACATAACGCGGACTTACTCGAGGCCTCAACTCACGCATAACAACATCAAAATCACGAATCACATCTCAAATCGAGCTTAATGAACTTTGAATCTTTCAACTTCCAAAGTTCGTGCCGAACCTTACCAAATCAACTCGGAATGAACTCAAATTTTGCACACACGTCCTAAATGACATAACGAAGCTATTCCAGTTCCCGGAACCACAATCTGAACCTGATATCATCAAAGTCAACTCCAGGTCAAACTTATGAACATTCCAAACCTTCAAATTTTCTATTTTCGCAAAATAGTGCCAAAACTTTCTAGAAATATCCAAATGCAAATCCGGGCATACGGCCAAGTACAAAATCATCGTTCGGACCTAACGGAACTATCAAAACTCTGATCCGAGGTCAAGAACTAAAAAGTCAAACTTGGTCAACTCTTCCAACTTAAAGCTTCCTAGTTGAGAATCATTATTCCAAATAAATTTCGAATAACCTGAAAATCAAAATCAAATATTCATACAAGTCATAATACATCATACGATGCTGCTCAAGAGATCAAATAGCTGAACGGAATGCAAATGCTCAAAAGAACTGTCTGGGTCATTATAGAGTAAAAGTATGAAGGGTGATGCTATGTTCTCACTTTTATAATATAACGTGAGGATGAGGGTAAAAGCACGAAGGGTGATGCCATTCACTTAATTTTATAATATAACATAAGGATAAGAGTAAAAGCACGAAGGGTGATGCTGCGCAATCTCGTTGATTCATTGCTCTTTACTTTGACATTAAAATATGGTCTTGACTTTATGGCTTCGTAATTTGCTTTTAAAAGATAGAGGGAAGTTGTTGTCACTTTACTTTATGTTTCCTCTTTAAGCCCTTTACTTATTCACTTGTTATCCCTTTACTTGTTCTTATCCCATCTTTATACTTGACATTTTACTTGTTATTTCATTACTTCTTGATACATAACATCACAGCTTTATTGTAGGTGTCTTGTCTTAGCCTCATCACTATCTCGTCAAGGTTAGGCTCGACACTTACTGAGTACATTGGGTCGGTCGTACTCATACTATACTTTTATACTTCTTGTGCAGATCCGAATACCGGTACCAACGAAGTCTCGAGAGGTGCTTAGCAAACACCGGGTAGGTGAATCGATGTAGAGCTGCATCCCATTCGCAGACCTTGATTCATCACCTTATTTCTATTGTACTATTTCCATTTTGCTTCGGACAGTGTTGTATTTCTATCTAAATATAATATTTAGTATATTCTAGAAGCTCATGCACTTGTGACTCCAAGTCTTGGTATGGTTTACGTCAGATGTTAGTTTAGACTTATCATAATTATTTCAGAATTTCTTTTACACTATGCTATTATCATGTTATTACTTATTTATTGCAGATCTTTAGTATTTCCTATTATCATGTGAATTTGTTATGCCATGCAGCTATCCTGTATCCCTACTGAGAGGGAGATGGTATAGAGGTTCATAGATGGTCTTACCTACAACATCAGACTTCAGATGGCCAAAGAGACCGAGGATGAGATTTATTTTACTCGGTTAGTGGAGGATCGAACACATTAGAGGCCAGGCTAGGGAGGCAACCTCTGACAAGAGGCCCCGTCATTTTAGATGATTCAATTGTTCCTTATTTGGAGGCAGGGGCTCTTTTGGTAGAGGCCATCCTGTCAGATCGGTTAAGTCAGCTCAACAGGTGAAGCACAACCACAATGCTTATGGATCTCGTCCTGAGCGGCTAGCATATAGGGCACCTCCAGCTTCGGTTAGTGCACCTCTAATAGAGAGTTAACAGGGTGGTTATTTAGGTTGACAAGGACAGTTCCAAGGTCAGAAGTCATGTCAGTCGAGGGCTTGTTATACTTATGGGGATAAGAGGCACGTCACGAAGGTTTTCCCTAGGTCAAAGAGTAGTATGCCACATTAGGGTACTCGTGCAATGATTCCGTCACTGATGGCTCCACCACCTGCACAGCTAGCTAGAGACGGGGGTTACGAAGCCTGAGGTGGGGGCCAGTCCGTTAGAGGTAGAGGCCAGTATATAAGAGGTCGTCCCAAAGGTGGAGGACTAGTTGATGGGGCTCATGCCCGTTGTTATGCATTTCTAGCTAAACCTGAGGCGGACTCGTCCGATGCAGTTATTACATGTATTATCTCCGTCTGTCATAGAGATGATTCTGTGTTGTTTGATCCGGGTTCTACATATTATTATGTGTCTTTATTGGTTGCTTCTCATTTGAGTATGCCTCGTGATTCTCATGATGTTCCTATTTTCGTGTCTACACCGACCGTAGATTCTATAGTAGTTGATCAGGTGTACCAGTATGGTGTTGTTACTATTAGTGATTTTGATACTGTAGTAGATCTTTTGTTATTGGATATGGTGGATTTTGAGGTCATACTTGGTATAGATTAGTTATCCCCGTATCACTCTATCTTGGATTGTCATGCCAACATTGTGAATTTAGCCATGCTGGGGTTGCCTAGATTAGAGTGGTGAGGGACCCAGGGTCACTCCACTAGTAGGGTTGTTCTATATTTGAAGGCTCAACATATGGTGGAGAAGGGGTGTTTGGCGTATTTGGCTTATATTTGTGATTCTAGTTCGAAGGTTCCTTCTATGGTCCTGAGGTATTTCCTACTGATTTACCGGGTAAACCACCCGACAGGGATATCCACTTTTGCATTGATTTTTTTTCGGGCACTCAGCCTAATTTTTTTCCACCGCATTATCATGCCCCGACCTTGGGAAGCGCGACCGACGCTCAACCGAGATAACCTGGTCGAGCAAGCCTGTACAATAACTTCTACCCGATCCCACTCATGATTAAAGAGGAATTCTATTTCATTAATTAGATAACAAGGATGATCATGTGAACAACACCAATTCATTATCATTAGTTACATCATTAATAAGTTTCAAAATACAAACACTTTCCTTGTTGAAGTGGAAAGTGGTACAAATACACATTACTTGTTTGACCTTCCTAGCACCAACATACAACCCACACTATATCTACGGAGCCTCTAATATATACTAAAGAGTACTATGATAGTGCGGGCAACAAGGCCCCGGCTATACTTCAAAACGTAATACACATGGTACAAAATATGCACGACCCGGAAATGAAGTAGGGTTCACCAAGTCAGTTGGGAAGAGGGTGTACCGCTATCACTGATCAACGCCACCTGCTGTGGAACCACCTGCATCCTTTAAAGATACAATGCTCCAGGCAAAAGCAACATTAGTACATATGGAATAGTACTAGTATGTATGACTAAACACCCTCTCATTAGAACAGGTGGCAATACAAGGAAGATGCCACGACCCAAGTTCTCCCTCCGTGAACTGTCGTGACGGCACCTAGTCTCTACGACTAGGTAAGCCTAACAAATTACGGAAAAAGGAAATGAAATACCAAACTAGCAAGTTACGGGTAAAACATAATAAAAGGGCTTAAAATGCCGCTCGGCATATACAATAACACACTCTCAAACTGAGCCAAACACTCTCAACCCGAAATCTCATGAAATCACAAGCTAGAGAACTACATAGTGTTCTAACTCCAGAATGTCTAATCAAAAGTAAATACAGGAAGTCCAAAGCTAAAGGGGAGAATAGAGAGGGACTTCTAGGTCTGCGGACGCGGCATATATACCTCGAAGTCTCCGATATCGCCCGCCTCACTGATAGAAGGGCTAAGCAGAAGGACCTGGATCTGCACACGAAAAACATGTGCAGGAAAGGACATGAGTACACCACAGCGGTACCCAGTAAGTGCCAAGCCTAACCTCGGTCGAGTAGTGACGAGGAAGGTCAGGGCCCCTACTGGTTATATATATAACAAGTAAAATAGCGTAGAATGCAACAGTATAATTAAAGATCCTAACACTCAATAAGGATGAAATCACAGGAAGAAACAACTCAATACACAAAAATAACAACAGGGGATCTCCCAGGATAACGTCCTGTAGTCCCAAACATAAATGTGCAGAGGATCTCCCGGGATATCGTCCCGTAGTCCAAATCATAAATGTACAGGGTGATCTCCCGGAATACCGATCCGTAGTCCCAAACATAAATATCCAATACAGGGGGATCTCCCGGGATATCGTCCCATAGTCCCAAATATAAATGTGCAGGGGGATCTCCCGGAATACTGATCCGTAGTCCCAAAGTAAACACACAACATCCTCAAGAAAGAAACCTACAGTTCTATCCAAGTTCGTACCAAGAAAACGGGAATTTCTACTCAAACATGCTGCACAGAATCCAAGTAAGTAGTTTAAGCCGATAAAATAGTTAAGTCACTTAAGCATGCTTTCCTAAGCTAAACAGTAGGCTTTAAATACAAGTAGTGTTCAACAAAAAGGAAACACACATATTTACTTAATGAAAACGGGGTTTTTCCAACAATTAGCACATGTACTCACTCGTCACCTTACGTACACGGCATTCACATAACAACAATACTAAATCCTAAGGGGAGTTCCCCCACACAAGGTTAGGCAAGCCACTTAGGTCGAACCAAGCTCAATGAATCTGAAATCACGCCCTTGCCACGAGTATCCAACTCCGAGTGGCCCAAATCTAATCAAATAAATTTCATAATGTAAATAAAACTACAAGCAACTAATTTAACTAATGAATTTAAAGCTACGATGAGAAATTAGGAAAATGCCCAAAAATCCTCCCCGGGCCCACGTTTCGGAATCGGGTAAAAATTACGGATTATGAGCACCCATTCACTCACGAGTCTAACCATACCAAAATCACTCAAATGATACCAAAATCTCGATCAAAATCCCAATTTTCGGCCTAAGAACTTTACTCCATTTTCCCCAATTTTTCACCCCAAATCAAAAATTTAACAATGAATTTAACCTTAGATTAATGGAATACAACCAAAAAGGGAATAGGAATCATTACCCAATGATCTTCTCTTTAAAATCCCCACAGAATCGCCTTCCCCCGAGCTTCAAATTTAATTTTCCAAGTTATGAACTCAAACCCTCATTTTTTATATTTCTGCCCAGCGATTTCCGCTTCTGCAGTCATGGGGCCGCATCTGCGGCTGGGGACCCGCACCTGCAAAATTTCATTAAAACCCCAGACGCCGCACCTGCGCTCCACTCCTCGCAGATGCGCTCCCGCTTCTGCGGTCCTTGAGCCGCATCTGCGACCATCGGCCTTCAAGCCTCAGACCGCATATGCGGTTGCCAATCCGGTTCTGCTGTACCGCACCTGCGGTCCAATCTCCGCAGGTGCGAAAAAACAGGTTCAGCAAAGATCAGAATTTTCCTAAGTCCAATTCAACTTCCGTTAAGCATCCGAAACTCACCCGAGACCCCCGGGACCTCAATCAAACATACCAAACAATCCAAAAATATCATACAGACTCAATTGAACCCTCGAATCACATCAAACAATGCTAAAACCACGAATCACCCTCCAATACATGCCAAAAGAACTTGAAATTTCAAGAATCCTACAACCGATGCCGAAACCAGCCAAACCAAGTCCGATTGACACCAAATTTTGCACACAAGTCACATTAAACACTACGGAACTATTCCAACTTTCGAAATCGGATTCCGACCAAGATATCAAAATTTCACTATCGATCCAGAAACTTCAAAAATTCAACTTTCGGCATTTCAAGCCTAAATAAGCTATGGACCTCCAAAACACAATCCGAACACGCCCCTAAGACCGAAATCACCCAACGGAGCTAACGGAATCGACGGAATTCCATTCCGAAGCCGTATTCACACTATTCCGACTACGGTCCAAATTCTAAAGCTTAAGCTTTCATTTAGGGACTAAGTGTCTCAAAACACTCAAAAACTCGAAACGAATCTTCCCGGCAACTCACAATAGTGGAAACAAACACGGGGAAAGCAGTTAATAGGGGATCGGGCGTTAATTCTCAAAACGACCGGCCGAGTCATTACATCCTCCCCCTCTTAAAACATTCATTCGTCCTTGAACGAGCATAGAGATATACCTGAAGTGGTGAAAAGATGAGGGTAACGGCTGAGCATATCCTGCTCGGTCTCCCAAGTCGCCTCCTCGACCGGCTGACCCCACCACTGAACCTTTATTGATGCAATGCTCTTTGACCTCAGCTTTCGAACCTGCCTGTCCAATATAGCCACTGGCTCCTCAATATACGATAGATCCTTGTCCAACTAGACTGAACTGAAATCCAACACGTACAACGGATCACCGTGATACCTCCGGAGCATCGAAACATGAAATACCGGATGAACTCCTGCCAAGCTGGGATGTAAGGCAAGCTCATAAGCAACCTCCCCAACACGTCGCAATACCTCAAAAGGACCAATAAACCTCGGACTCAATTTCCCCTTCTTCCCTAATCTCATAACGCCTTTCATAGGCGAAACCCGAAGCAAGACCCGCTCTCCAATCATATAGGAAACATCACGAACCTTCCGGTCCGCATAACCCTTCTATCTGGAATGGGCTGTGCGGAGTCTATCCTGAATCACCTTAACTTTCTCCAAGGCGTCCTGAACCAAGTCTGTGCCCAATAATCTAGCCTCACCCGGCTCGAACCAACCCACCGGGGATCTACACTGCCTACCATACAAAGTCTCGTACGGTGCCATCTGAATGCTGGACTGATAACTGTTGTTGTAGGAAAACTCCGCAAGTGGCAAGAACTGATCACAAGAACCTCCAAACTCCATCACACACGCACGGAGCATATCCTCAAGAATCTGAATAGTGCGCTCGGAATGTCCGTCCGTCTGGGGGGGTGAAATGATGTGCTCAACTCCACCCGAGTACCCAACTCATGCTGCACGACCCTCCAGAACCATGATGTGAACTGAGTACCTCTATCTGAAATGATGGAAACTGGAATACCATGCAGACGAACAATCTCCCCTATATAAATCTCAGCCAACCGCTCTGAAGAATAGGTAGTACATACATGAATGAAGTGTGCGAACTTGGTCAGCCGATCCACAATCACCCAAATTGCATCGAACTTCCTCGAGGTCCGTGGAAGTCTAACTACGAAGTCCATGGTCATCCGCTCCTACTTCCACTCCGGAATCTCCATCTGCTGAAGCAAGCCACCCGGTCTCTGGTGCTCATACTTTACCTGCTGACAATTGAGGCACCGAGCTACGAACCCAACTATATCCTTCTTCATCCTTCTCCACCAATAGTGCTTCCTCAAATCTTGATACATCTTCGCGGCACCTGGATGGATGGAATACCGCAAACTATGGGCCTTCTCTAGAATCAACTTCCAAAGCCCATCAACATTGGGTACACATACCCGACCCTGCATCCTCAATACCCCATCATCACCAATGGTCACATCTATGGCGTCACCATGCAGAACCTTGTCCTTAAGGACAAGCAAATGATGGTCATCATACTGATGCTCCCGGATACGACAAACAAGGAAGACCGAGAAACCACAATAGCCAGAACCCGACTGGGCTCCGAAAGATCAAATATCACAAACTGGCTGGCTAAGGCCTGAACATCCATCGCCATGGGCCTCTCTGCTGCTGGTAGATAAGACAAACTCCCCAAACTCTCCACCCGGTGACTCAAAGCATCCGCCACCACGTTGGCCTTGCCCGGGTGATACAAGATAGTGATATCATAATCCTTCAGTAGCTCTTACCACCTCCGCTGGCGCAAATTAAGGTTCTTCTGCTTGAACAGATGCTATAAACTCCGGTGATCGGTATAGATCTCAGAAGGAACACCGTACAAATAATGAAGCCAGATCTTCAAGGCGTGAACAATAGCAGCTAACTCGAGATCATTGATCGGATAGATCTTCTCATGCACCTTCAGCTGTCTGGACGCATAGCCAATCACCCTACCGTCCTGCATCAATACCGCTCCAAGGCCAATCCTCGAGGCATCACAATAGACAGTATAAGACCCCGAACCTGTAGGCAATATCAATACTGGGGCCATAGTCAAAGTTGTCTTGAGCTTTTGAAATCTCTCCTCACACTCCTCCGTCTAATTGAACGGAGCAACCTTCTGGGTTAGCCTGGTCATATGTGCTGCAATGGATAAAAATCCCTCAACAAATTGACGGTAATAACCCGCCAAGCCAAGAAAATTGTGGATCTATGTAGCTGAGGATGGTCTGGGGCAACTCTGCACTGCTTCCACCTTCTTCGGATTCACCTTTATCCCCTCAATTGATACTACGTGACCCAAGAATGCCACGGAATCCATCCAGAACTCACATTTTGAGAACTTTGCATACAACTTCTTTTCTCTCAAAATCTGAAGCACTGTACTCAGGTGCTGCTCATGATCTTCCTGACTCCGGGAGTATACCATAATGTCATCAATAGAGACAATGACGAACGAGTCAAGATATGGCCGGAATACACTGTGCATCAAATGCATGAAGGCTACTGGGGCATTGGTCAGCCCAAATGACATAACAAAGAACTCATAATGACCATACCGAGTCCTGAAGGCGGTCTTCAGGATATCTGGCTCCCGAATCTTCAACTGATGGTAACGTGAACGCAAGTCAATCTTAGAAAACACATGGGTACCCTGTAACTGATCAAACAGGTCATCAATATGAGGCAAAGGAAACCAGATCTTCATTGTAACTTTGTTCAACTGATGATAATCAATGCACATACGCATAGAACCATCCTTCTTCTTAACAAACAAGACAGGAGCACCCCAAGGTGATACACTGGGCCGAATAAAACCCTTATCATGCAATTCCTGTAGCTGCTCCTTCAACTCAGGAGGAGCCATACAGTAAGGAGGAATAGAAATGGGCTGAGTGCCCGACAATAGATTAATGCCAAAATCAATATCTTTGTTGGGCGGCATGCTCGGAAGATCAGCTGGAAATACATCAGAGAAATCCCGCACTATTGGGACTGAATCAACTGTAGGGGTATCAATACTGACATCTCTCACATAAGCTAGATATGCGTCACAACCTTCTCAACCATTCGCTGAGCTTTAAGAAACGAAATAACTCTACTGGTAGTGTGATCCAAGGTACCCCTCCACTCTAATCGCGGTACATCTGGCATAGCCAGCGTCACGGTTTTGGCGTGACAATCAAGAATAGAATAATAGGGTGACAACCATTCCATGCCCAAGATAACATCAAAATCTACCATGCTGAGCAATATTAAATCGGCTCTGGTCTCAAAACCACTAAAAGCAATCAAATACGACCGATAAACGCGGTCCACAACAAGAGAATCTCCCACAGGAGTAGAAACATAAACAGGGGAACTCAAAGAATCCCGAGATACGCCCAAATGCAGGGCAAAATAAGAGGACACATAAGAATAAGTGGAGCCTAGATCGAATAGAACCGATGCATCTCTATGACAGACCAGAACAATACCTGTGATGACAGAATCGGAGGCAACCACCTCAGTACGAGCAGGAAGAGCATAATATATGGCCTGGCCTCCCCCTCTAGGGCGACCTCTACCTCCCCGACCTCCACCTCTAGCTGGCTGGGCAGGTGGGGTGGCAACTGGTGTTGTAATCATGGCCTGGGAACTCTGCGGAGCATGCTGTTGCTGAGAAGTCTGTAGAGGTGCACCCCTCCTAAGTCTAGGGCAATCCCTCGCCACATGGAGTGTGTCGCCACACTCAAAACAAGCTCTAGGAGGACGTGGCGGTTGTGAGTGGCTCGGGCCAGGTCTGCTGGACTGACCACTGAAAGCACCCCGTACAGGAGGCGTACTAGATGCTGGAGGTGCATAATAAGGCTCCTGAGGTCTAGGAGGAGCTGGAATACCACTGGTTGTTGGAAGAGCTGAATGAACGGGGCGACTCATATAACCCCTACCATGACGAACAACAGCTAGGGCACGGGCACCAGAATAATGGCCCGACTTTCGAGACTCTTGGCCTCTCTCTCCTCTCTATCCCGAGCATGCATGCCCTCTACTCTCCTAGCAATACTCACCACCTGCTGATAAGAGATATCCATCTCCAACTCCCGGGCCATGCTAGATCTGATGCTGGGAATAAGCCCCTCAATAAACCGGCAAACTCTCTCGCGAACCGTAGAAACCAAGGCTGGTGCATGCTTAGCCAAGTCACTGAAATGGACATCATACTCAAAAATAGTCAGAGAACCCTGACGCAAATGCTCGAACTCTGCACGCTATGCGTCCCTGAGTCTTTGTGGGACATACTCCCTCAAAAACAGTTCTGAAAACTTGGTCCATATATGGGAAGTTACCTCAGCCGGACAGTCCAACTCATACGTACGCCACCACTGATAGGCTGCCCCTCGAAGCTAGAAGGCAGTGAAAGAAACCCCACTCGATCATGATATATCCATAGTGCGGAGGATACGATAGCACTCCTCCAGAAATCCCTGAGCATCTTCTGATACTAGACCACTAAGTGTAGGAGGCTGGTACTTCTTGAACCTCTCAAGCCTCCTTTTCTCCTCCTCTAAAGCCACTGCCCTATCCTCGGGCTGAACTGGGGATGCAGGTGGTACCAGTATAACCTCCAGAACCTGCTCAACCTGTACTCGCTGCTCAGGAGTGCGGGCGGCAGGAGTCTGTGCTCCTCCCCCGGCCTGAGATGTGGCTGCAGCAAGGGGAAGCAACCCTGCCTGAGCTAGAGTAGTGTACATACTCATGAACTATGCAAGAGTCTCCTCGAGAGCTGGAGTAGTAGCAACAGTAGGCGTATCAGGTGCCTGGGCTCCAGCCGGAGCTGCTGGTGGCTCCTCTGTAGCAACTCGGGTAGGTGCTCTGGCTGCACCACGTGCGCGTCCTCGGCCTCTACCCACGCCCCGACCTCTGACGGCTCTAGCAAGGGGTGCGGGTGTCTGGTCACCTCCGGTAGCTCGTGTCCTCACCATCTGTGAGAGAATAGAAGACATAGGTTTAGAATTTTGATATCAAAAATCTTGCACGACAAGGAAATCAAATGAAGTGGAATTTTCCTAACAGTTACATAGCCTCTCGTAAATAACTATAGACGTCTCCGTACCGATCCGCGAGACACTAATAAACCGGCATGTGATTCATGACTCCAATGAACCTAGAGCTCTGATACCAACTTGTCACGACCCAAGTTCTCCCTCCGTGAACTTTCGTGACGGCACCTAGTCTCTACGACTAGGTAAGCCTAACAAATTGTAGAAAAAGGAAATGAAATACGAAACTAGCAAGTTACGGGTAAAACATAGTAAAAGGGTTTAAAATGCCGCCTGGCATATGCAACAACACACTCTCAAACTACGCCAAACACTCCCAAAAAATCCGGAATCTCATGAAATTACAAGCTAGAGAACTATATAGTGTTCTAACTCCAGAATGTCTAATCAAAAGTAAATACAAGACGTCCATAGCTATAGGGGAGAATAGAGACGGACTTCTAGGTCTGCGGACGCGGCAGTTATAACTCGAAGTCTGCGATATTGCCCGCCTCACTGATAGAATGGCTGAGCAGAAGAACCTGGATCTGCACACGAAAAAAATGTGCAGGAAAGGGCATGAGTAAACCATAGCGGTACCCAGTAAGTGCCAAGCCTAACATCGTTCGAGTAGTGACGAGGAAGGTCAGGGCCCTACTGGTCATATAACAAGTAAAATAACGCAGAATGAAACACTATAATTAAAGATGCTAATAGTCAATAAGGATGAAATCACAAGAAGAAACAACTCAATACATAGAAATAACAACAGGGGATCTCCCATGATAACGTCCTGTAGTCCTAAACATAAATGTGCAGAGGATATCCCGGGATATCGTCCCATATTCAAAATCGTAAATGTACAGAGAGATCTCCTGGAATACCGATCCGTAGTCCCAAACATAAATATCCAGTACAAGGGGATTTCCCGGGATATCGTCCCGTAGTCCCAAATATAAATGTGCAGGGGGATCTCCAAGAATACCGATCCGTAGTCCCAAAGTAAACACACAACGGCCTCAAGAAAGAAACCTACAGTTCTATCCAAGTTTATACCAAGAAAACGGGAATTTCTACTGTAAACATGCTGCACAGAATCCAAGTAAGCAGTTTAAGCAGATAAAAGATTTAAGTCACTTAAGCATGCTTTCCTAAGCTAAACAGTAGGCTTTAAATACAAGTAGTGTTCAACAAAAAAGGAAACACAGATATTTACTTAATGAAAACGGGGTTTTTCCAACAATTAGCATGTGTACGCACTCGTCACGTCACATACACAGCATTCACAAAACAACAATACCAAATCCTAAGGGGAGTTCCCCCACACAAGGTTAGGCACGCCACTTACCTCGAACCAAGCTCAATCAATCCGAAATCACGCCCTTGCCACGAGTATCCAACTCCTAGTGGCCCAAATCTAATCAAATAAATTTATAATGTAAATAAAACTACAAGCAACTAATTTAACTAATGAATTTAAAGCTACGGCGAGAAATTAGGAAAACGCCCAAAAATCCTCCACGGGCTCACATCTCGGAATCGGGTAAAAATTACGGATTATGAACACCCATTCACTAACGAGTCTAACCATACCAAAATCACTCAAATCCGATACCAAAATCTTGATCAAAATCCCAAATTTTGGCCTGAGAACTTTCCTCCATTTCCCCCAATTTTTCACCCCAAATCCAAAATTTAACGATGAATTTAAGCTTAGATTAATGGAATACAGCCAAAAAGGGATTAGGAATCATTACCCAATGATCTTCTCTTCAAAATCCCCCACCCAATCACCTTCCTCCGAGCTCCAAATTTGATTTTCCAAGTTATGAACTCAAGCCCTTGATTTTCATATTTCTGCCCAGCAATTTCCGCTTCTGCGGTCATGGGGCCGCATCTGTGGTCCTGCTTCTGCGGCTGCGGACCCGCACCTGTGAAATTTCATTAAAACCCCAGACGCCGCACCTGTGCTCCACTCCTCGCAGATGCGCTCCTGCTTCTGCGGTCCTTGAGCCGCATCTGTGACCATCAGCCTTCAAGCCTCAGACCGCATCCGCGGTTGCCAATTCGCTTCTGCGGCGCCGCACCTGCGGTCCAATCTCCGCAGGTGCGAAAACAACAAGTTCAACAAAGATCAGAATTTTCCTAAGTCCAATTCAACTTCCGTTAAGCATCCAGAACTCACCCGAGACCCCTGGGACCTCTACCAAACATACCAACCAATCCTAAAATATCATACGGACTCAGTTGAACCCTCAAATCACATCAAACAACGCTAAAGCCACAAATCACCCTCCAATCCAACCCTAAAGAACTTGAATTTCAAGAATCCTACAACCGATGCCGAAACCAGCCAAACCAAGTCCGATTGACCCCAAATTTTGCACACAAGTCACATTCAACACTACGGAACAATTCCAAATTTCAAAATCGAATTTCGATACCGATATCAAAATTTCACTATTGATTCGGAAACTTTGAAAATCAACTTTCGGCATTTCAAGCCTAAAAAAGCTACGTACCTCCAAAACACAATCCAAACATGCCCCTAAGCCCGAAATCACCCAACGGAGCTAACGGAATAGACTAATTCCATTCCGAAGCTATTTTCACACTGTTCCGACTACGGTCCAAATTCTAAAGCTTAAGCTCTCATTTAGGGACTAAGTATCCCAAAACACTCCGAAACTCAAAACGAATCTTCTCAGTAACTCACAATAGCAGAAACAAACAGGGGGAAACTGGCCGGGTCATTATAGAAGAGCAGTCATAAAATCAATGGAAGCCTCAAACAATGCTAATACATCAAGTTAGGAGCAAGAACAGTTTTCAAGTAAATTTCCATTATTTTAGGTTGGTAGATCTTAGCACCGATATACCATTATGATTTTCGCATGGAGTCCGATCACGGGCCGATTGGCTAGACCGTCTGACCCAAAGACATCCACCGCAATCACAATCATATCACAGTTTTAATCATTATCTCAATGATAATTTCACGCACAATCACCACCATGTGTGCAGTATGGAGTCCGATCACGACCCGGCCAGCTAGGCCGTCTCGCCGTAATGTCGTGTGGATTGAAATCACCCTTTTATAACAATCATCTCATCCCAATAAAGGGGAATATTCGCATCACATCAATCTCATCCCAAATGAGGGGAATAATTACAATCCGCTCCTACACCGGTGACTAACGATACTCCCAAGGTGTTTAGTTAAAAGGATTTACAACTCATTTCAACATCTTTTACGCGTTTCTTAGTTTCATTGGCACCAGTGGCCCGAAAGTAACATCATTATTGGCACGTTTGCCGTATTTAATATTTTATGCTTACCTCTTTCACTTTTGAACATAATCACAGATCATCAACAACAAAGCATTTCTGTTGGCCCAAGAACAGGTGAAGTTTTGAAGAATGACAAATGAACTCAGTCATGGACCAGGTCCATCATGTGAAGTACAATAATGATCAACCTGCACATGTGAGATGCACGTGAAGGAGATAAGTCTCATTGATCAAGCAGCAAATATCTCCTGATCTGATCGAAAAGGTTGCATATGGGATAAGGAGAGAAAGTCTCCTTATGTGAAGAGAACACAATCCGGATAAAAGATAGTGTTGGAGTTTGTGTTGTTCAAGGACTCAACTTCGATGGAAGATCAGCAATTGAGTCTCAATCAAACTCTAATTACTTACTCATTAAATAAACAGTGATTGTTCTCTTTTACAGGTATTGCACAAACGCAGAAGTTAAACTAAATTGAGAGCAAGAGAGCGAGGCAATTTTTCATTTATGTGAGATTTGAGTGTGCATTCCTGAAGCTATTTGGACGAGATAGAAGAATCAATTCCATTGAGTCTTTCTTTTATTCTAGTTCAATTGTAGTAGGTGATTTAAACTTGTACCTTTCAGCTTTCATAGAAGCAATTGTATTAGGTACCTAGAGTGTTCAAGTTATATGCTAACTTGAAGTTGTCGCAACAGTTGATGCTGTGTGCTATAACGGGATTAGAGTTAATCCTTAGGTTTACAAAGAGTTTTGTAAATGCTATTTTGGCTCAGTGATTTTAGTGGAAGTTTGGGAAAATCCTACTGAGTAGTAGGTCGTGGTTTTTTCACCTTTTGAGCCAGGTATTTTCCACGTAAAAATCTCTATGTTCTTTATTTTATGTACTTATTATTCCGCAAACAGTAGAGTTAGTATATCTAGAAGAACCAGGTTCTTCTAGAACGTAAATTGGGTACCACACAAATCTACCCCCCCTCTTGTGTGGTATTGCATTTAGAACATCAATTGGTATCAGAGCAGGTTATCCTTAAAGAGGCTAACACCTTAGAAAAAGATCAACATAAGTGCACCACCTGGGAACTGGGAAGGGCAATCCACTGCTAGGCCTCCACTCTTCAATGGTTAGTACTATTCTTGGTAGAAGAACATGATGAGGGATCACATCATAGGGGAAGACTATGAACTCTGGGACATAGTCACTGATGGTCCCCTAGCAACCACAAAGAAGAATGCTGAAGGAGTTGATGTGCCAAAGACAAGAGCTGATTGCACTGCTGAAGACCTGAAGAAGTGGGAGAAAAATGCCAAGGCCAAGAAATGGCTTGTGTGTGGACTAGGTCTAGATGAGTACAGTAGAATTCAAAGCTGTACCACTGCTAAGGAAATCTGGGATACTTTGCAAGTGGCTCATGAAGGAACACCTCAAGTGAAGAGGTCCAGAGGAACACTGCTGTATTCTCAATATGAGAATTTCACCATGAAGGAAGGAGAAACCATCCAAGAGATGTATACAAGGTTCACCACACTAACAAATGAACTTAAGTCTCTTGGAAGGATTATCCTTGAAGAAGACAAAGTTGAGAAGATTTTAACAAAGGTTCTGCCAGTCTCTTGGGAAAGCAAAATTACTGCTATCCAGGAATCAAAGAATATTGCTACTCTCAAGCTGGATGAACTAATTGGAAACCTTACTGCCCATGAACTGAGAAGACAAACCATGAAAATGGATGCACCCAAGAAGGAAAGGAGTCTGGCTCTCAGAATTGCTGAAGGTTCAGATCTGGAGGATGATGAAATGGCTATGATCACAAGAGATTTCAAAAAGTACCTGATGAGAGGAAAGGGATCTTCAAGAGGTACAACCTTCAACAAACCAAGGGCTCCTGAGAAACAGATCAATGAGGGTTGCTACAAGTGTGGTAAGACTGATCACATGATCAAGAACTGTCCTCAATGGGAAATTGAGTGGAAGAAGGAAAGGGCTGAACGAAGAAATAGGAGGAAGGAACAGGTTCAATCCAAAAGTAACAAAGGATCAACTAAGGCAATGGTTGCTGCGTGGGGAGAAACATCAGATGAAGACTCAGAAGATGAAGCTGGAGATGAACAAGCACTTATGGCCATCGGAGATTCAGATGATGAACAAGAGGTAAGTGTCTTTCATCTCAAAGACAAGATTAAATTCCTGTCTAAAGAAAGGTTGTTTGAACTATTGGTAGACTTCATTGATGAGTCGGAGAGCTGTCTAGGGAATGTGTGATTCTAAAAGCTAAGTGTAAAAATCTAGAGTCTAGGGCTAATGAGAGTGAAAATAAAAATACTGAGTTGAAAAACCAGGTTCTTGAACAAGACACTAGTATCCTAGAACTTAGATCTAAGAACTTAAAGCTGAAACTAGGAATAGGAAAGAAAGCTGATCACACATACCTCACCCTAGAAGAAAACTTAGGAAAAATGAAGGATGAGCTGTATAGGAAGGATGAGCAGATAAGAATATTGAAAGAAGATCTAGGGAAGGTAAAACATGAACTAGACAGAACTTGCAAATGGAACAAGGCTTCTGATCCACTCTCTTGGCTATAAGAACATCATAGTAGCAACAAAAGAGGACTTGGCTATGGGACTCAAGCACCTAAATGGGATCCTAAAAGCAAGTACCTCACTCTTCCTGAGAACAAAATCTGCACACTGTGGCAAGACTGGTCATTACAAAAATGAATGTAATGCAAAAGAAAAGGCCAGTCAAAAGAACAAAGTTTTTGTTCAAGAAAAAAATAGGCTGCCTGGGTGGGCAGAAGGAATCTGATTTATCCCTTTGCCAATAGAAAGGGACCCAAACTAGTTTGGGTTCCTAATACTAACCCCTGATTTCTTTTTGTAGGTCCAAGTGAAGGGAAGTAGCCAAATATGGTACATGGATAGTGGCTGCTCAAAACATATGACTGGAAGCAAGAACCAATTCCTTTCACTTGAGGACTTAAAGGGAGGTAATGTCTCCTTTGGAAATGGGAAGAAAGGGAAGGAGAGTTAACAATATTTACATTGTAGATTTGTCTACTCTCTTAGAAAAATAACTAACATGTCTAAGTGTGCTGGATAATGATTCCCTCCTGTGGCACAAAAGACTTGGTCATGCCAGTCTGAATCAGCTAAACAAATTAGTCTCTAAGGACTCGGTGATAGGGTTAACCAACATCAGGTTCAAAGAAGACAAAGTTTGTGAGGCATGTGCAAGGGGGAAGCAGGTAAGATCATCCTTCAAAAGCAAGAAAATGGTAAGCACAACCAAGTCGTTGGAACTGGTCCATATGGATTTCTGTGGTCCAATGAGAACCATGAGTAGAGGTGGAAAGAAATATGTAATGGTGCTTGTTGATGATTATTCTAGATTTACTTGGGTTCTATTTCTAACATCTAAAGATGAAGCATTTGACATTAGGAAATCAACTTGCATCCATTAGGTCTGACCATGGAACTGAATTTGAAAATGCTAAGTTTGCTGAATTCTGTGATGAAAATGGTATAAATCATAATTTCTCTGCCCCTATGACTCCTCAACAAAATGGAGTAGTTGAAAGAAAGAACAGGACTCTTGAAGACATGGCTAGGACTATGCTTCTTTCTAGTAAGCTGCCCCATAGCTTCTGGACAGAGGCTGTAAACACTGCATGTTACATTATCAATAGATGCATGACTAGACCTCTTGTAGAGAAGACTCCCTATGAGTTACTTAAAGGGATAAAACCTAATATAGCCCATCTTAGGGCATTTGGATGTAAGTGCTTTGTGTACAATAATGGAAAGGACTCCCTAGGTAAGTTTGATCCCAGAAGTGATGAGGGAGTATTCTTGGGATATTCTTCACATAGCAAAGCATATAAAGTGTTCAATAAAAGAACTTTGTTTGTAGAAGAAAGTGTACATGTAGTATTTGATGAAACTAACATTCTTTTTGAGAGACAGGAACATGAAGATGAAGCCATTGGATTGGTAAAGGATTTGACTAAAGCCTCAGCACAAGTCAAAGTGGCACCAAAAGAAGGAACAGGTGATGGAACAGGTTCTTCCATCCAGGGCAACCTGACAGGGGGAACTTATCAAAGAGGAATTGAAATAAATCCCCTAAAAGAACTTGTTCATGACCCTGTTCCTGAGCAACAGCACATGGGAGAAGCAGTTAGTAGGAACCAGTTGGTTGTGAAACCTCACAAGTATCAAAGTTCTCATCCTGTTGAGAACATTATCACTGATCCAACATCTGGAGTCAAAACTAGATCACAACTAAAGAATATGTGTGCTTTGATGCCTTTTTATCTCTTATTGAACCTAAAAATATTGTTGAGGCTTTGCAGGATGCAGATTGGGTCAATGCAATGCAAGAAGAACTCAATCAATTTGAGAGAAGTCAAGTTTGGCATCTAGTTCCAAGGCCCAAAGATAGATCAGTTATTGGTACAAAATGGGTCTTTAGGAACAAACTTGATGAAGATGGAACTGCTACAAGAAACAAGGCAAGACTAGTGTTTCAAGGTTACAGCCAAGAGGAGGGCATAGATTATGATGAGACTTTTGCTCCAGTTGCAAGACTAGAGGCAATCAGACTTCTCATAGCCTTTGCAGCATATATGGAATTCACTCTTCATAAGATGGATGTCAAAAGTGCCTTCCTAAATGGATACCTGAAAGAAGAAGTGTTTGTGAAACAACCTCCAGGGTTTGAAAGCAAGGAATGTCCTGAGCATGTGTACAAGCTAGACAAGGCTCTCTATGGACTCAAGTAGGCCCCAAGAGCATGGTATGAACGACCGTCCAAATTCCTGCTTGAACATGGATACAAAAGAGGTAAGATTGACAATACCTTATTCTTAAGGGAAAAAGGTAAGGATCTCCTTGTGGTACAAATTTATGTTGATGACATAATCTTTGGGGCCACTACTGATAAGCAAGTAAGGACTTTGCAAAATTAATGGGGAGTGAGTTTGAAATGAGCATGATGGGTGAGCTTAACTTCTTCTTAGGCTTACAGATCAAACAAAGTCCAAATGGAACCATGATCCATCAGCAGAAGTATGCAAAAGAGCTAATCAAAAAGTTTAAAATGGAAGAATCTAAAGAAATAGACACACCCATTGCAACTGCCACTAAATTAGATGTTGATGAACCTGGTTCATCAGTTGATCAAAAGTTTTATAGGGGTATGATTGGTTCACTCTTGTATCTTACTGCTAGCAGACCTGACATTATTTTCAGTGTAGGGCTTTGTGCTCGCTTTCAGGCAAATCCTAAAGAGTCTCACCTGAATGCTATCAAAAGGATACTAAGATACTTGAAAGGCACCACTGATCTGTGTCTTTGGTATCCCAAAGGTAGCAATTTCAATCTAGTAGGATATGCTGATGCTGATTATGCAGGTTTTCTAGTGGATAGGAAGAGACCTCAGGTATGGCACACTTTATTGGTTCATGTCTTGTGTCATGGGCTACTAAAAAGAAAAATTCAGTGGCCTTGTCCACTGCTGAAGCTGAATATGTTGCTGCTGCTTCTTGTTGTGCTCAATTACTATGGATCAAACAGCAGCTGGTAGATTTTGGTATTGAAGGTTATTGCATTCCTATATTCTGTGATAACACTAGTGCTATAAGTATGACAAAGAACCCTGTTCATCATAAAAGGACTAAGCACATAGATGTTAGGCACAACTTCTTAAGAGATAACTATGAGAAAGGATTGATCTCCATAGAATTCTGTGCTACTGATAAACAAAGTGCTGACAAGCACTAAATAGAGAAAACTTTGAGAGGAACAGGTTGGAATTAGGGATGATTAAGATCACCTAATAGGTCCAGTTCAGAATGCACAATGAAAAAAAAATTGAGAGGAACAGGTTGGAATTAGGGATGATTAAGATCACCTAATAGGTCCAGTTCAGAATGCACAATGAAAAAAAAATTGAAAAAAAATGAAAAAAAAATTTGGCTAGGAATTCTGAACTTGTATAAATATCTAGATTAATTTTTACTCAGCTTCATACTTTAATTAAGTATACTCCTGTGACATGTGTTTATATGATTCACCAATCTCTTACTAAATTTTTTCTATTATGGCATTTGAGGCATGTTCAAGAGAATTCTAAATGAAGAACCTGGTTCATCAGTATGAGTTCCTATGAAAGCTCGGGTATGTTTTCTATACTTTGCACAATTAGAAAGATTAATAATTCAATCATGAGCAGAAGTCCTATACTTGTCAAATTCCTAGAAAATTCTATCCGTTGAGCATTGAACCAGTTTCGTCCATCTAGAACTCTAAAACCGTAATTTTTGCCTAATATCTAGGGAAGCCAAATAATCATTAAAAGTCTGAAATTACAGTTTGATTAGACTTCTATTTGACCCCTGAAAAGCTGCTGTTACTGAATTAATGTCTAAATCCCTTTAAATATACACCACATCTCTAATCTTCTTCATTATTCTAACACCGTCAAAAATCTGTTCTTCAACTCTAATTGCTCTCTTCTCCAAAATTCCAAATTAACTCAAGAAACGAACAAAAATGTCAAACCCACAAGATCGTCCTAGTTCTCCTCCACCACCATCTACTTCACCCAGTGTGTCTCCAAAACCTAGGTTTCGAAGGCAGTGCTTGCTACAAAAACTGTAGCATCTGGGGCTCTGAGGAAATTTTTAAATGAAAGGTTGAAAGCTAGCCAAGTAAAAGGAAGCCCGACTCAAAATTCTGACTCCAATTCTGGGTCTGAATCCTTTCAATCTGCGACTGAAGGTGAAGGACATGGGTCTTCTGACACTGAGAAAATTCAAGAATCACCCATTGAGGTAAGTTCATCTATGGTTGAAAACTTAGAGACAGGTTTGTTCTGATTGGCCCCATTAGGGATGTTAAGTTGCCTGAGTCAAGTAGGAGTGGAGGTAAAAAGAAAGGAAAAGAGAGAGAGGGTGCAAGTGGTATAGAGAGGGGGAATGGGAAGGGGAGAAGTTCTGGCTATATGTGGGGTTGCAAAAGAGGGTAGAAGAGAGTGGCATGAAGTCAGTGGGAAGTTGTTCTGGGGAAGCAGCTGAGGGGTTGGTTCATCTAAGCAAACAAAGAGATGAACCTATTTCATCTACTGAGGAAACCTTGGCTGACCTACTGAAAAAGGTTGGAGCAAGTTATGACCCAAAGAAATGCAAAGCTACCACTCCAAAAGCCCCAAATGTTCCCAAGCCATCCAAGATAAGAAAAACTTCATCCCCAAAACCTACTGCCCCTTCAGTGCCTAAAGGAAGAGCCACAAGAAGCAGGGTAAAACAAAGTGAAGCTGACTTACAAAAAGCTCTAGAAGAAAGCAAGAAAAAGAGAATGGAGAAGGGAAAGGGAAAGGTTGCAGAATCCTCTGAGGATGTAGAGGAAGAAGAGATGGAACTGGTCCATCAAGAAAGGGGTACGACAGTGGAGGTTCCTACACCCAAATCTAAAAAGTCTAAGACTTCTTCAAAGAAGTCTTCTTCTGTACCTGTGTCTGCTGAATCCTCACTAGCCAAAAGGACAAGATCTGCAGTGAAATCTAAACAAGCAAAAGTTTCAGATGATGAAGAGTGGAGTGGAGAAGAAGAAGAGGAATCTAAGAAGGAACAAGACAAGTTTGCCATCTTTGGCAGGAGAAATTTTTTGAAAGGTAGATTGTTGAAGGACCTGGTGGACCCAGGGATGATGAGGTTAGTTGACTCATTAGCTGCTCAAGCTTGGAAGGACATGGTCCTTAAGATGGATGGGAGACTAGCCAGGAATGAACTAATTGAGTTCATGGCTAATGCTGCTGTAAAAGATGGGGTTGTCAGTAGCTTGGTGAAGGGAGTCTCAGTGCAATTTGATGCTGAGAAGTTGGGAGAAATTCTGGATATAACCTCTGAAGGGTTTGATGACTACACTAGGCAAAGGTGGCCATGCCTGGACTCCCTACCTACTGCCCTTGAGATCACCAAGAGGTTCTGTGATTCAGAGGATGTGAATGAAGCCAAGGCTGTGCAGAAAAGTGAGATGAGGCCTAAGCACAAGGTTGTGTTTGAGTTTGTCAACAAGTGCCTACTGCCCAGACAAGAGAGAAGACATACTGCAAACTACATGGACCTGGTTCTTATGGAGTGCCTTGAGAGAGGAAATCAAATCAACTGGCATGTCCTCATTGTCATATTGCTAGATAGGGTCATCAATGGCTCCAAGGCTCATGCTACTCCATATGGCTTCATACTGACCACAGTTCTGGATAGGCTGAATGTGCCTTTGGAGAAATGGGAGATGGCATCAAGCAAAGGAACATTTTGGTATTAAGACTCTTCTGGCTTGTGACTATCCAGTCAATGCCATCCCAGTTGAACCTGTTTCACCTCTGAAGACACCCATCAACAGCAAGGTTAGGACTTTGGTTCAGGAATGTGGAACTAAGGATGCTGAGATTGCTAGGCTCAAGGCTCGTGTGGCTGAATTGGAACTGAGAGGGATGGCCTTAGAACTGAGCTAGCAAAAGAAAAGGAGAAGAGTGATGGAATCCTTCAGAATATGCTGAACCTTCTCCAGACTCAACCCTCTAGTTCCTCCAAGCCTTAGGTCTCCTAGCACTTGTCTTCTGAACCTATCTAGTAACCCCAGTGACCCCTAGTGACCCGGATTAGGGATTTTTCTATTTTTTTCTCATGTTTTGAAAGTTTTTCTTTCTTTTTGTGGAGTGTTAATGACAACATATCATGATCAATGACAATAATTGTTTTCTCTTGTTCTATGATGATTCTGATCTTAATAGTTTAAAATGTGTGTTGATTATTGATAATTGCACCATGTTTCACTTGCAGTTGCCCCAGTGGCCATGAGTACTTTTTAAAAATCTGGGTTTCACATTAAGTATGCAACTTTTCGATGATGCCAAAAGGGGGAAGATATTGTGCTTTACACATTATTCTGAATAAGTGATATTTATAACCTAATTAACCTGGTCCTTGATGAGAAGTAAATTTTCTAAGTCTAATGTTGATGGTTAAGCTGAGTTCTTACAGGTTTTTTGATCAGTAAAAAGCACAGGGTTTGTCATCATCAAAAAGGGGGAATTTGTTGGCCCAAGAACAGGTGAAGTTTTGAAGAATGACAAATGAACTCAGTCATAGACCAGGTCCATCATGTGAAGTACAGTGATGATCAACCTACACATGTGAGATGCACGTGAAGGAGATAAGTCTCATTGATCAAGCAACAATATCTCTTGATCTGATCGAAAAGGTTGCGTATTGGATAAGGAGAGAAAGTCTCCTTATGTGAAGAGAACACAATCCGGATAAAAGATAGTGTTGGAGTTTGTGTTGTTCAAGGACTCAACTTCGATGGAAGATTAGCAATTGAGTCTCAACCAAACTCTAATTACTAACTCATTAAATAACAGTGATTGTTCTCTTTTACAGGTATTGCACAAATTCAGAAGTTAAACTAAATTGAGAGCAAAAGAGCAAGGAAATTTTGCAAGCAATTTTTGTGAGATTTGAGTGTGCGTTTCTGAAGCTACTTGAACGAGATAGAAGAACCAATTCCATTGTGTCTTTCTTTATTTCTAGTTCAATCGTAGTAGGTGATTTAAACTTGTTCCTTTCAGCTTTCATAGAAGCAATTGTATTAGGTACTTAGAGTATTCAAGTTATATGCTAACTTGAAGTTGTCGCAACAGTTGAGGCTATGTGCTACAACGGGATTAGAGTTAATCCTTATGTTTACAAAAAGTTTTGTAAATGATGTTTTGGCTCAGTGATTATAGTGGAAGTTTGGGAAAATCCTACTGAGTAGTAGGTCGTGGTTTTTTTACTTTTTGAGCCAGGTGTTTTCCACGTAAAGATCTCTGTGTTCCTTATTTTATGTACTTATTATTCCGCAAACAGTAGAGTTAGTACACCTAGAAGAACCAGGTTCTTCTAGAGCGAAAAATTGGGTACCACATAAATCACCCCCCCCCCCCTCTTGTGTGGAATTGACGTATAAAACATCACATAAGATGCTCAAATTCGAACATGGCAGGCAAGAAATTATTGTTCATGGAGAAGACGAGTCGTCCATTTATAAAGACCCGTTAATCCCCTGTATTGAGGCCAAGGAAGGGTCTGAGTCCATTGTCTGTCAGGCTTTTGAGGTGGTTGCTGTGGACCATGTCGAGGAAGGAAAGCCCATCCTGCATCCTCGTCTTTCCGGCACATCTGTAATGGTGGCTGCAGTTATGATGAGACAAGGTTATGAGCCAGGAAAAGGCTTGGGGGCATCATTGCAAGGAATTTCGGAGCCTATTTCTCCATTCGGTAACCAGGGTACTTTTGCCTTAGGCTTCAAGCCAACACAAGGAGACGAAAACAAAGCCAAACACCGCAAATGGCATGGATGGGTCTTGCAACAGCATATCCCTCATATTTTCTACACTTTTGTCAAGCCACAACTCCAAGAGGGTCAAAATTCCTCGGCGTATGCAAACATTGATGAAATTTGCCATGGCCTCATCCAGATGTTTTCTGAAGTGAATATGATCCAGGCTGGTGAAGGCACTAGTCGTGCCGATATGCAACTAATTGACCCAGACACCATGCTCACCAACTGGGAAGCAACTCCTCTCTCCACAAGGAAGGAGTCTTGGTAGTTTGCTTTTGCAGCTTCCTTTTTGTATTGGGTTACTTTCAGGGTTGTAATCCAAACATCTCAGTATGATTGTTTTGTTTTGATGTTAACCCTTCTATCCTTTCGAATTCAATGAAATGCAATTTAGTTTCCTATTAAGTTTTCTATCTTTTCCTTTTCCTAGTTCCTATCATTTTATTTCCATTTCAGTTTTGTTAATGCCGGCTTTAATAACATGACATGCATGCGGAATTCATGCCCAGATCTTAAAAAGTTGTCTAATATCGAAATAATGCATCAAGAGGTTGAATATGATGAAGATGAGGTTGTTGAGGAAATAAAAAGAGAGTTGGAACAATTTGAAAACAAGCCTAAGCCAAACCTCAATGAAACCGAGCCGATTAATATCGGAAGTCCTGAAGAAGTTAGAGAAACGAAGATAAACATTCACACTGAACAAAAAACCAGAAATGCCTTGATTCAACTTTTATTTGAGTACAGAGATGTGTTTGCTTGGTCTTACGATGATATGCGGGTATAAGTGCTGATCTGGTGGTTCATAAGCTTCCTACGTATCCTGGTTTTCCACCAGTCCAACAAAAGCAACGAAAATTTAAAACAGACATGATTGAAAAAATCAAAGAGGAAATAATGAAGCAATTGAGCGCCAATGTGGTCAGAGCTGTCCGATACACCACCTGGGTGGCAAATGTTGAGCCTGTGCCAAAGAAGGATGGAAAAACCAGAGTCTGTGTTGACTATAGGGACCTGAACAAAGCAAATCCAAAGGATAATTTTCCTTTGCCAAACATCCACATTCTTGTAGATAATTGCGCAAAGCATGAGATACAATCGTTCGTGGATTGCTATGCTGGCTACCACCAAATTCTAATGGATGAGGATAATGCAGAAAAGACCATTTTCACCACGCCATGAGGTACTTATTGTTATAGGGTCATGTCATTCGGTTTAAAGAATGCAGGGGCAACATACATGAGGGCCATGACCACCATTTTTCATGACATGATGCATAAAGAGATTGAAGTATATGTCGATGATGTCATCATAAAATCAAAGACACAAGCTGATCACGTGTGTGATTTGAAAAAGTTCTTCGAATGGCTTCAAAGGTATGATCTTAAGCTTAATCCAGCCAGGTGTGCATATGGGGTTCCATCTGGGAAACTCCTCGGTTTTATAGTCAGCCGGAGAGGCATCGAATTGGATCCATCTAAGATAAAGTCCATTTGAGATCTGCCACCCCCCGAAGAACAATAAGGAAGTCATGAGTTTGCTCGGGAGGTTGAACTACATCAGTAGGTTCATTGCTCAGCTCACAACCACGTGCGAGCCCATCTTTAAGTTGCTGAAAAAGGATGCCGCTATCAAGTGGACAGACGATTGCCAAAAAGCTTTTGACATGATCAAATATTATCTCAAAACCCCCTGTACTGGTCCCACCTGAACCTGGTAGGCCTTTGTTTTTATATCTATCAATGATGGATAATTCCTTTGGATGCGTTCTGGGGCAACATGATGCAACAGGCAAAAAGGAACAAGCAATCTATTATTTGAGCAAGAAATTCACCAATTATGAGGTTAAGTACACCATTTTAGAAAGGACATGTTGTGCCTTGACTTGGGTCGCTCAGAAGCTGAGACACTATCTTTTGGCCTACACTACTTACCTCATATCCAGAATGGATCCTTTGAAGTACATCTTCCAAAAGCCAATGCCCACTGGCAGGCTCGCAAAATGGCAAATCCTGCTCACCGAGTTCGACATCGTCTATGTCACTCGCACTGCGATGAAAGCACATGCTTTGGCAGATCTTTGGCAGAGAATCCAGATGATGATGAGTACATGCCACTTAGCACATACTTCCCAGATGAAGAGGTCAACACAATAGAGGAAGTAGTTCCAGACGATAACCCTGTTTGGAAAATGTATTTTGATGGGGCTGTCAATATCAAAGGAGTTGGTATCGGGGCTATCCTTATCTGACCTATTGGACATCATTACCCTGTAACGACCCGACTTCGGTTCTTCTGTACCAATAATATGGCATAATACGAAGCTTGTATCATGGGTCTGAAAATGGCCATCGATCTGGATGTGCATGAACTATTGGTTACGGGAGATTCCGACTTGCTTATCCGGCAAGCCTAGGGCGAATGGGAGACTCGAGACATCAAGCTTACTCCATACAGACAATGTGTGCAAGACTTGAGCAAAAGATTCAAATTTATCGAGTTCAGGTACATTCCTAGGTTTCACAACGAGCTAGCCGATGCCTTGGCTACTTTAGCTTCGATGCTCCCGTATCCGGGCAACACTCATATTGATCCACTAGAAATCCAAGTTCGGAATCGACACGGTTACTGCAATACAATTGAGACAGAACCAGATGGTGAATCATGGTATCATGACATAAAACGATTCCTGAAACCAAGAGAATATCCAGAGCATGCCAAAGGAGATCAAAAAAGAACTATAAGGCGGCTCACTAGTGGTTTCTTCTTGAATGGGGAAATTCTGTATAAGAGGACCCAAATTTAAACTTGTTGAGATGCATAGATGCCACAGAAGCGGAGCGGATCATGAACGAGGTGCATTCGGGGGTATGCGGACCTCACATGAATGGATATGTTTTGGCGAAGAAGATTCTGCGGGTAGGGTATTATTGGCTTACTATGGAGCGAGATTGCTTCAGTTTTGTTCGCAAGTGTCACCAATGCCAGATTCATGGTGACCTGATTCACTCGCCTCCTTCGAAGTTGCATCCCATGTCCTTTCCTTGGCCTTTCGTTGCTTGGGGAATGGATGTTATTGGGCCAATCAAGCCAAAGGCTTCTAATGGGCATAGATTCATATTGGTTGCAATTGATTACTTCACCAAGTGGGTGGAGGCCATCACTTTCAAAGCAATCACCAAGAAAGCAGTGGTAGACTTTGTCCATTCCAACATCATATGTCGCTTTGGTATCCCAAAAACCATTATCACTGATAATGCAGCCAATCTAAATAGCCATCTGATGAAGGAGGTATGCGAACAATTTAAAATCATGCATCGCCATTCTACCCCTTACCGACCAAAATCCAATGGAGCCGTTGAAGCGACGAACAAGAACATCAAGAAGATTCTTAGGAAGATGATCCAAGGTTCCAGGCAATCGCATGAAATGTTGCCTTTTGCTCTTTTGGGATACCGCACGACCGTTCGCACATCTGTTGGTGCAACTCCGTATCTGCTTGTATATGGAACTGAAGCTGTAATACCCGCTGAAGTCGAAATTCCCTCTCTCCGAATTATTGTGGAATCAGAGATTGAAGAAACTGAGTGGGTCAAGACCCAATTAGAACAAATGATGTTGATCGATGAAAAACGGCTAGCAGCAGTGTGTTTCGGCCAGTTATACTAGCAAAGAATGGCACGTACTTACAATAAGAATGTGCGCCCAAGGCAGTTTGAGGTAGGCCAGCTAGTTTTGAAATGCATCCTTCCGCACTAGGTTGAAGCTAAAGGAAAGTTCGCACTGAACTGGCAAGGACCCTACATCATCAAGAAAGTGTTACCAAAAGGGGCTTTGCACTTAGTAGATGAAGAAGGACAGGTACCAGACTTGACTATTAATGCAGATGCAGTCAAAAGATATTATGTCTGATATATAGCCACTGTAGAACTTTCACGCATTGATTTTCTCAGATCGCGATGACGAAGGCTATCATTTGCTCGCTATTCCAAATAGGTGTCACTCTTTTGTTAACCCTTTTGAGCCGTATTTATCTTCTTTGTTTTACACCTTCTAGAACCTGTGTACTGCAAAAAAAGAAATGAGAGAGTCTTATCAGTTAAAACACGTACGGGCACTATAAGGCGACGGTGAGCAGAGAAATGAGAGAGTCTTGTTGGTGAAAACCCAGATGGGCACCATAAGGCGACGGTTAGTAGAGAAATGAGAGAGGTTAGGTTAGCGAAAACCTGCAAAGGGCGCTACTAGCCGAGGCGACGGTTAGTAGAGAAATGAGAGAGGTTAGGTTAGCGAAAACCTGCAAAGGGCGCTACTAGCCGAATGAGGGTCTTTGATTCTTCGGCATAAGAACAACCAAGAAAATTTCAAGATGAACATCTGCGGTGTATTTTGAGAATTAGACAGCTTAGACGGATCAGGCGTCCAATCCAAAATGCATGTCATGATTCATTGAAGTCGGCACATACCTCCAGATAAGTCCCCATATTCCTTTCCCCGAAAGGGACACCTTTTGTTTAAGCAAAGTTCTTTTTCACTTCCAATTATTATTCTGCTTTTACCCATATTTTTCTTTCAGTCCCTTTCGGTCTAATCCTGCATCAAAAGCGAAGCAAAGAAATGGTTGCAAAACTAGATACAGTTTCCCTGCAATATCGAGCACAATTTGGGGTATATATAGCATTGACGAAGGCACGAATCCATCTGAGATCTCATTTGATAAGGTGAACAAAGTGTTTCAAAGAAACTGAAAAGTCGCGTGAGCGAGAACTGCTTCATGAGAAAAGTTGATAAGCACTACGGACATGAACTGATACTGGGTGCAAGACAACTGAGTTTGATTTTAAAGAAAAATTGTGTTTCCTTAGAGACAAGGGTAGCGGTACCATGGACATCTGGGTATGAAACAATTGGGGGCAAATTGGAAAGCCAAGGTCTCCAGAAAATGATACAGAGCAGCCGACCATCTCGGTACCACGCTAATAGAATCGGTTCTTCGACAGCAGTGGCCGTGAATCTAACTACTCAAGGCATCAAGGGATCAAGGCCACAAACCAACCACCACTTTGAAAACTCATAAATTTTTCTTTGTTTGAAGCAGGAACAAAGCAGTGCAGAATGGCAATTCTAAAAAGAACGAATGTCACCAAATCTTAACTCAGATAGAACTGTTTCGCCTAGAGGGATCCAACTCATAGTTCCGGGTAGAAGTAATCTGCTCAGGGTGTTTTACGCAGCTTAACTCAGGTAGAATCCTTTCGCCTAGGGGGATCCAGCTCATATTTCCGGGTAGAAGTACTCTTCGCTCAGGGTGTTTTACGCAGCTTAACTCTGGTGGAATCCTTTCGCCTAGGGGGATCCAGCTCATATTTCCAGGTAGAAGTACTCTTCGCTCAGGGTATTTTACGCAGCTTAACTCAGGTAGAACCCTTTCGCCTAGGGGGATCCAGCTCATAGTTCCGAGTAGAAGTACTCTTCGCTCAGGTTGTTTTATGCAACTTAACTCAGGTGGAATCCTTTCGCCTAAGGGGATCCAGCTCATAGTTCCGAGTAGAAGTACTCTTCGCTCATGGTGTTTTACGTAGCTTAACTCAGGTAGGATCCTTTCGCCTAGGGGGATCCAGCTCATAGTTCCGAGTAGAAGTACTCTTCGCTCAGGTTGTTTCACGCAGCTTAACTCAGGTAGAATCTTTTCGCCTAGGGGGATCCAGCTCATCTTTCCGAGTAGAAGTACTCTTCGCTCAGGGTGTATTACATAGCTTAACTCAGGAAGAATCCTTTCGCCTAGGGGGATCCAGCTCATAGTTCTGAGTAGAAGTACTCTTCGCTCAGGTTGATTTTCACAGCTTAACTCAGGAAGAATCTTTTCGCCTAGGGGGATCAAGCTCATGTTTTCGAGTAGAAGTACTCTTCGCTCAGGGTGTTTTACACAGCTTAACTCAGGTAGAATCCTTTCGCATAGGGGGATCCAGCTCATAGTTCCGAGTAGAAGTACTCTTTGCTCAGGTTGTTTCATGCAGCTTAACTCAGGTAGAATCCTTTCGCCTGGGGGGATCCAGCTCATGTTTCCGAGTAGAAGTACTCTTCGCTCAGGTTGTTTTTCACAGCTTAACTCAGGTAGAATCCTTTCGCCTAGGGGGATCTAGCTTATAGTTCCAAGTAGAAGTACTCTTCGCTCAGGTTGTTTCACGCAACTTAACTCAGGTAGAATCCTTTCGCCTAGGGGGATCCAGATCATGTTTCCGAGTAGAAGTACTCTTCGCTCAGGGTGTTTTACACAGCTTAACTCAGGAAGAATCCTTTCGCCTAGGGGGATCTAGCTCATGTTTCTGGGTAGAAGTACTCTTCGCTCAGGGTGTTTTACATAGCTTAACTCAGGAAGAATCCTTTTGCCTAGGGCGATCCAGCTCATAGTTCCGAGTAGAAGTACTCTTCGCTCAGGTTGTTTTACGTAGCTTAACTCAGGTCGAACCTTTTTCACCTAGAGGGATCCAACACTTTATCAATACTACATGATGCTAACACCTGTTTCTATTTCCTTCCTGTAAGGTAGGGTGCCAGCCCCTAGTTACATTTCCCTTCAGTGGTACAGGAACCGATCCCTGGTTGGACAATCATTCGTTACAAAATTTTCTCTCTTTTAGCTAGTTTATACTAGTATTTTTGTCTTTCTTTCAATAAATTAGATAGTTTATAGCTTTCGCTGATAACTCACAAAATTTTCCTAGTCCAAACTGGGGCAGAAAATTTTTGTTCGTTTTGTTCGTCTTTGATGGCTTTACAGGCCTCGCCGCAGAGCACAAGTTATGACGATCGAAGCTTGCAGTTTCAGTTATCATCAGAAGGACGATCACAGGATAGTTTGGGTTTAACTTTGACAACGTGTCGCAACACAGGTTCTCAAGTTTCATTTTCTCAAAATTCTGATCCAGAAAGCAAGCAATCGAGATTGAGTCATAATCTCTTCTTTAAAGAGAATCAAGATCCAGTCTAAGGTCAACACAAGAGAGCAAGTCAAGAATCAAGATTTGACTCCAGAAGACACGTAGATAGGAATTTTGTACTCTTAGTTTGCAGACATATGTAGCGCTCTTCTCTTTTTCTTTTGATGTAAGAAGCAGCAACAGTAAGAGTAACAGCAACAGCAGCAGCAACAGCAGTCTTAACTCCAGTGTCTGGTAGTCCTAGCTACCAAATTTTTTCAGAACTACACTGACCTGATTCCTTTACAGCCAAGGATATGTAGGCAACCTCGGAAGCAAGGTTCGGTCACCCCTTTTTCAAAAAACGCTTTCATTAGAGTCATAGGTGAGCAAAAGTTAGTCATGGCATTCACTATCTTTGCACGAAAACTCTTCATGTTCTCGAGCAAAGAGGGGCAGCTGTAAATACCTAATTTTTGTTCTTTCTTTTACATTGTAGTTTTGAATAATTATTTGGTGTGTATTTGGAGATTTTAGAATTAGACTTTTAGTTTAATTAATAATTAGGGGGTAAGGGATTGGGCTAGTTATTTTAATTTAAATTGAGACAAATTGGCCCAAAACTAGAGGCCCAAAGAGCACAGATCCGGTCCCAAAAGGGGCTGCCAGGGGAGGGTCCAAACGACGTAGTTTTGTATCAAAACTACGTCATTTTGGTTAAGTGATAAAGATCAATCTCATCCACCCATCTTGACTTGATCCAACGGTCCTAGTTTGATCTTCAACCTAGGTATTTAAAGCCTAAAACCCCCAAAATTTTCCCTCATTTTCTCCTTTATTTCCTTTTTTCTTCCCCTCTCACCACTCTCTCTTCTCTCCGCCCAGCGCCGCCGGCGGCAACCCTCCAATCCACCCCAAAATTTCACCATCTCTTCCCCTCTTCCTCCTCTTTCTACCTATACCACTCATATCCTCAAAATATCCACCAATCTCCATAGATCTACTAAAANGGGTGTTTTACGCAGCTTAACTCAGGTAGAACCCTTTCGCCTAGGGGGATCCAGCTCATAGTTCCGGGTAGAAGTACTCTTCGCTCAGGGTGTTTTACGCAGCTTAACTCAGGTAGAATCCTTTGGCCTAGGGGGATCCAGCTCATATTCCGGGTAGAAGTACTCTTCGCTTAGGGTATTTAACGCAGCTTAACTCAAGTAGAATCCTTTCGCCAAGGGGGATCCAGCTCATAGTTCCGGTTACAAGTACTCTTCGCTCAGGGTGTTTTACGCAGCTTAACTCAGGTAGAATCCTTTCGCTTAGGGGGATCCAGCTCATATTTCGGGTAGAATTACTCTTTGCTTAGGGTATTTTACGCAGCTTAACTCAGGTAGAATCCTTTCGCCTAGGGGGATCCAACTCATATTCCGGGTAGAAGTACTCTTCGTTCAGAGTGTTTTACGCAGCTTAACTCAGGTGGAACCATTTCGCCTAGGGGGATCCAACTCATAGTTCCGGGTAGAAGTAATCTTCGCTCAGGTTGTTTTACGTAGTTTAACTCAGGTAGACCCTTTTCGCCTAGAGGGATCCAACTCCTAGTTCCGGGTAGAAGTAATCTTCGCTCAGGTTGTTTAATATAGTTTAACTCAGGTACAACCTTTTTCACGTAGAGGGATTCAACACTTTATCAATAATACATGGTGCTAACGCCTGATTCTATTTCCTTCCAGTAAGATAGGGTACCGGCCCCTGGTTACATTTCCTTTCAGTAGTACAGGGTACCGATCCCTGGTTACACAATCATTCGTTACAAATTTTATCACTTTTAGCTAGTTTATACTACTGCTTTTGTCTGCCTTTCAATAAATTAGATAGTTTATAACTTTCGCTGATAACTCACAAAATTTTCCTAGTCCAAACTGGGATAGAAAATTTCTGTTCGTTTTGTTCGTCTTTGATGGCTTTGTAGGCCTCGCCACAGAGCACAAGTTATGACGATCGAAGCTTGTAGTTTTAGTTATCATCAGAAGGATGATCACAGGATAGTTGGAGTTCAACTTTGACAACGCGTCGGCAACACAACTTTCCAAGTTTCATTTTCTCAAATTCTGATCTAGAAATCAAGCAATTGAGAATGAGCCATAATCGTTTCTTCAAAAAGGCATCAAGATCCAATCTAAGGTCAACACAAACGAGCAAGTCAAGAATCAAGATTTGAATCCAGAAGACACATATATAGGAATTTTGTAAATCTTAGCTTGCAAGAGTATGTAGTTATCTTCTTCTTTTGATGTAAGCATCAAGTAACAATCAACAGCAACAGCAGCAACAGCAGTCTTAACTCCAGTGTCTGGTAGTCCCAGCTACCAAATTTTCCAAAACTACACTGACCTGATTCCTTTATAGCCAAGGATATGTAGGCAACCTCGGAAGCAAGGTTCGTTCACCTTTTTCAAAAATGCTTTCATTAGAGTCATCGGTGAGAAAAAGTTAGTCCTGGCATTCACTATCTTTGCACGAAAACTCTTCGTGTTCTCGAGCAAAGAGGGGCAGCTATAAATGCCTAATTTTTGCTCTTGACTTTTTCTTTACATTATAATTTTTAGAATTCTTATGTGTGTATTTTTAGTCTCTTAAATTAGATTATGTTAAATAATTTGATATGGAGGAAAAAGGGTTTGGACTAGTGTATTTTAATTAAAATTTTGCCGAAATTGGCCCAAAATTTGAGCCCAATTCGGCTATACCCGGTCCATTAGGTGGTTGGCCAAGAAAGAGCTCAAAACGACGTAGTTTTGTCTTGAAACTACATCGTTTTGGTTAAGTGACAGAGATTAAATCTCATCCGTCCATAGCACTTTGATCCAACGGTCCTAATTCAACCTCTCACCTAGGTATTTAAAGCCTATAGAGACAAAAAATTGCCCCCATTTTCCCCTCATATCTCTTTCTTCTTCCTCTCTCTTCTCATTCTCTCCTCCTTTCTTAGACCCACCGCCCGCCGCCCATCTCTGCCGGTCGGAAATCATCGCCGCCGGCGGAGCACCCCCAAACAATCCCAAAATCTCACCATCTTTTCTTCTCACTCCCCTCATTCCAAATCCATGACCTAAATTCCCCAAATCTCCACCAAAAATCGACAAACCTAAACTCTAGTTGCGCCGCCGCCTTTGCCCCGCCGCGCGCCACCGCGCCCATCGCCCAAACCACCTCAAAATTTCTCCCTTTGTTCCTCTCAACCTCCTCTTTCCATATATTCAAACAAAATCCTTCAAAACCCCCTCAAAATCCACGGATTTTAGATCTAAGAAACCCTAGCCGCCACCTTTTTGCCCGAATTTGTGAAGTTCCGACCACCACCACCCTACAATTCTTACATCAACGGAAAAAGCTCCCCAAGACCTATCTATAGATAGCAATCTCAAGATGAAACTCCGATCACTATTTTTTCGGCCGCCGGGCAGCCACTTTTTGGCATCTCCGATGTCTCCTCGTGGCTCGAACAGCTTCAACCACGCTCCTTAGGTATTCCGTCATCTGTTTATTTAATTTCTATTTTTTTTAGTTGTAATATGTTAGTTCCAGGTTTTAATTTTAGTTTTGATTTTTTTGGTTGTTTCTTGTTAATTAGAGTTTCAAGTTAGGTTTATTTAATAAGTTATCTCTATTTAGTTTAGTTGTTTGTTAGGTTATTATGATTATACGGGATCGTTAGTGTATTAGTTAAATCATTTACTTAGTTAATCAATTGTTAGTTGTATGAGTTTGTTTTAGTTTAAATTAATAGGGTAGTATTGATGTTGATAAAATCTGATGTTTTTATGGGTTTGATCATGACTTAGGGTACTAGTAGCTTACTTTTGACTAGTAGGGTGGCTGAAATGACATTTTTTATCCTTGCTTCTACTATAGCAGATTTTCAGGCTGTCCTTTCACCTTTTGGACAGCCTTTGAACAGTGTTTAGCACACAAAGTCAGTCCCTTTTTGGACAGATTTTTGGTGAACCAAAATCTGCCCAAAAAAGTGGCTTTCTTTGTCTACTTAAGGGCTGCCCTTTCCTCATTTTTAAGGGGACTCCATCACACTTCCATATATCTTTAGAATTGTTTGAACACACAAAAACATAAATAATTTCGGCAGTTGAACACATGAAAAGTAAGCTGAAAATCATGAGTTTTGGTTGAGTCTTAATGTGCAAAATCTTTCAAAAACATATAAGAGTCTTAGAGTTTGATTCTTGAGTTCCTTCTCCTAAAGAATCACTACTGTTAGTGAGATCTCTGGGCTATTTTAACACGGATTCACTGCTGTTTCGTCGTTGTTTCTACTGTCTTTATTGCTGTTTTTGCTGCTATTCTTGCTGATCCTATTGCTGTACTTTTATTATTCTGCGACTAAGGTAACCCTTTAACCTTATGTTGCTGATATTTTCAAATTAAAAAGAATATTTGAACTCATCTTGACTACTGGGGGCATATCCATCTAGATAAATGAAGGCTAGATAGTTTTCTTGATTATTTAAGTATATCTTGTTTGGATTCATATATAAAAATGAATCCCTGAATGTTCAAATAGTGTTTATTCAAGTGTAGCTAGACTTTATTATCTAATATAATTTCAATGCATGTAAAATGAGATGTTTCAAGAAGGTTGTAATGTGTTTAAGGCTTGTTTTTTGCACCTTGCGTAATTCTGGCCAGTTTATGTTAGGTCATTTCTTTAAAGAAAAGAACAAAAGAGTCATGCCTGAAAGCTTTAGTTTATTGTGATAAATTTTAAATTCTACATGTGACCATAGTTTATTGTGATAAATTTTAGATTCCACATGTGACCATTTTTGTAAAGACCTTTATTTTTTATAGAAAAAATGGTTAAGCCACTAAACAAGTGGTTGAGGTTGCAAATAAATTGAAGCTTTTGGTTTTAGATTAAAATGGGCTAGATGTGTAATTTAGCCTAAGTGGGCTACCTGTGCTAATATGCAGCTGATGGCCATTGGTTTCTTTTTCAACTTTTGTCATTCCAGAAGCTCAATAATGGGCCAAAGTTGTTTCTTCCCAGCAAGCCTCATACCTCCTAAAAGTTTATTTAGCTATTTTTCTTTTTAAGTCACTACTGGCCCACTTTTACTTGATTTATTGTTGGCCCATTTCCGTTTTAGTAATGTACTAGCTAACTTTTATAAACAAAGTTGGTCCAATCGATTAAAAATTCATGTTTGCTCAAATAGATTAATTAAAACTGGTACTTTCTCTTAGTAATAGCAGTTTAATAATTTAATCGTCTCTTAATTAATTAATTTGAACGCTAGGCAAATAGTAGGTGCGCGTTAATTTCACGGACTCGCTTGCGTAGCGTGATGCTTAACATTTAATACGCTAATTCATCAATCTCGTATCATATTCATTAGTTTTAATTAATTTATAAATCTTTTGTCGTAATCGCGGATTCGCTTGCGTAGCGTGGTAGTGACATTTAATAAATTTTCCAAAAAGGTTAATTTTTCCTCTAAGCACAATTGTAGTAATCTTTTTTAGTAATATTATACTAATAATCTTTGTCATAACTGCGGATTCACTTGCGTAGCGCTGTTATGATATAAATTAATAAATTTTGTTTCGATCATGCATTCGCTCGCGTAGCGTGGTTATGACAACGTAATTTATCCAAAAATTATTGTTTTTCTTTATAAGTCTAATAACCAAGAAATAAAAGCGGATAGGTAAAACATAAAAATCTCATAAATCACAATTTGTCCAAGATTAATTCAAGCCAACTTTTAAGTCAATAAAGCGATCGTGTTAGAACCACGGGACTCGGGAAATGCCTTATACCTTCTCCCCGGTCAACAGAATTTCTTACCCTAACTTTGTTTTCGCGGACCGATAAAAATAGAGTCAAACCTTCCTTTGGCTAGGGATTCAAATAAAAGGTGACTTGGAACACCAAAAACCAATTCCAAGTGGCGACTCTGTAAATAAAATAATTCCTATTTCAAAATTGTCACTTAATTGAAAAAACTCTTTAACCCACAACAATCCATAACACACATATTCTTTTTGGGGTAGAAAAGGGGTGTGACAATACGGATTTTCACGTTCAACGGAGACTGAAAATATATATAGTCAGCCAGTATTACAAAACATAACACATGTGTGTTTTTCTGTTTATTATTTTTTAATTACAATTGAGGAGTTTAGAGCTTGCATCTTGGTAATATAGATTTTTTATTTTTATTTTTACAAGCTATTTGTTCTGCATTTTCCAAGGAGAGTTGGAGACCAATTGCCAGCCTTGATTGGTTTTTGTGTCAGTGCTTGATCCTGCTAAATAAAAAATGCAATAGATATTGGTTTGTGAAATGGGCATAATTGTTATATTTCATATTGGTGTATGCCACCACTTTGGTCCATACAATAGGAAAGAAAGCAGGTTTAGAAAAAGGTGAGCAACTATATTTTGATGAATTGATTTAATACAAATAATATTTTCTTGCATCACCGATTGCATGCTAATTTAATTTAGAATTTAATCTTCCTGGATTATGGTTCAGTTTAATTGAATGAAGATAATAAGGAGTCATATTTGTTATTTTTCACATACGGCAACATAATTAAGAAAATCAGATTGGTCAGACCAAACTATAGGAGTATCCAATTTTTTTTTTAAAAAAAAGATGGAGTTTAAAAAGAAAATGAGTTGCCCGTGAAAATTTAAAGACCAATCTGAACATATTACTTGCTTTTCTTTTGTGTGGTACAATCATGTTATTCATCACAAAGATTATTTATGCTGCATATATGGACGAAACAATCGTATTTATCTTTTTTTTCTTCTCATTACCCCCCCCCCCCCCCCCTTATTTTTTGGTTCTTTTTCCCTTTAATACACTTGTTTATTTATTTATTGTGCTAATAAAGAAGAGAAAATCTCACTTTGAAAAAGAAAAAAAATAAGAAGAAAACGAGAAAAAAGAAAAGGAGAAAAGAAAAAAAGAAAAAAGAAAAGAAAATAAGCATAGAAATAAAAAAGAATTGGAGAAAAAAGGAAAAATTCCCCACAAAACCTATTATGGGTAGAAAATATAATTAGTTTATGGGCAGAAAAACAAATGGGTAGATAAGGATAAATAGTTTTGTGTTTGTAGGTAACTGTGTCAAAACCTAATAAAGAAAGGCAATGAAGAGTTGTGCTGAAAATGAGTAGTTATTATTGGACAACAAAGAGTCACAACGTAAGAGTTAGTAGTAACCATCGGTTTTCTTCCATCCGGTACCTTGCGGGTTCTTATCTCATATTAGCCCCCCCTTTGCCTTGCTGCCACCAACTCTTTGAAACTTAATTCTATGTCAGTATGACCCCTCATCCACTCTTATATCAAAGTCCCATTTTCCCAATATCCTTTGAATCGAAAATGGTGTAAGGGCTGATAAATTGCTATTTGATGTGAAAGTTATGATTTTAATCGTTAAGTTTATGAGTCCAGATAAATGATTTCACTTAATTCTATTATTGCGTTATGTTTTGGTTTTGGTATCAATTCTTAAACAGTAATAGATTTTACATGGACTTCTTACCATTTCCGAAGCAGCCTTTGAGCTTTCTTTTCCAACATTATGCGTCCCCCACTTTCGTTAAATACATCATTTTCTGTCAATAATATTTTGTCACAACCCAAAACTAACTCTGTTGTGAGCCTATTGTGGTACTAGGCAAGCCGACACATTACTAAAACAAAACGACAATCTCATTTCAATAAATTTTTAAAGTTATTTAATATAAAACTTTCATAAAGGAGTTCAAATCAAACCAAAAAGTGCGGAAAAGAAAGCCTGACATCGGGATGTCACGAGTCATGAGCATCTACTACAATTTGTCTGACAATATCTAGACTAACATAGTCTAAAAAATAACTAAATACAACTAGAGGAAGATAAGAGGGAGAAGAGCAGGGCTGGAATCGCCAGGCAGCTACCTTGCTAACTCCGAGAAAATCTACAACTGGAATAGTCAACAGTCACTACCGTGTCCAGATACGCCTGGATCTGCACACAAGGTACAAGGAGTAACGTGAGTACGCCAACTCAGTAAGTAACAACAGTAAATAAAGGCTGAGAAGTAGTGACGAGCAATAATGCAAGTACTGTTCATATCGCAACAACTCAGTAAAATACGACATGCTTTTAAAACCATAGTTTAAATCAAATCAGTATGTTCAAATAAAGGTTCAATGCATAAGTGAGAAAAATGATGAAATAATAAGCAGCCCCTCGGGCAAATCTCACCATCACTCATATACAGCTCCTCGCGTAAACCTCACCATCACTCATGCCTCCCAGTCACTCAGCACTCGACACTCGCACTCAGTAGGTACCTGCGCTCACTGGAGGTGTGTACAAACTCCGGAGGGGCTCCTTCGGCCCAAGCGCTATATCAAGCTAAATCATGGCATAAATACATCAGGCCCTCGGCCTATATCAAACATGCTGCGGCGTGCAGCCTGATCCCATAAATATCCTCACAAAACAAGTCTCGGCCTCACTCAGTCATAAACCTCTCAAGCCACTCGGGTTCTCAGTAAAAATAGGGTACTCAGCCCAAAATAATATTTATATGCATCAAAACAGCGTAGTAAAGACTGAGTTACGCAGTAAATAAGTATAACCATGACTGAGTATAGATTTTCAATCGAAAACAGTGAGAGGATAGTAAGAAAAAGGCCCCTAAGGGTCCAAACAGTCTGGCACAAGGCCTAAACATGGCATTCAGCCCAATTTATAGAAACTCATTCTAAAACACATAAGTATGATATAGTTTCAAGCAATTATGCAACTTTACAGTTGCTGCGGGACGGACCAAGTCACAATCCACAACGGTGCACACCCACACGCCCGTCACCTAGCATGTGCGTTACCTCGAAATAGTAAAATGATACGAAATCCGGGGTTTCATACCCTCAGGAGTAGATTTAGAATCATTACTTACCTCAAACTGGTCAAATCTCTACTACGCGATGCTTTTGCCTTTCGACTCGGCCTCCAAATGCTCCGAATCTATTCACAATCAGTACAATACCATCAATCTATGTTAATGGAATGAATTCCACAAGAAAAACAATCAATTTAGATCAAAATCGCAAAATTGGCTCAAACCCGGCCCCCGGGCCCACGTCACGAAATCCGACAAAAATTACAAAGCTAGAAAGCCCATTCACTCACGAGTCCAACCATACCAAAATTATCAAAATCCGACCTCATTTGGTCCCTCAAATTTCCAAATCGAACTCTCCAAAATCCCCAGCCCTAACCCCTCATTTCACCCCTAATTTCCACTAATTAAATGATTAAACAACGGGAAATCACCATAAACACGAGTATTAGGGCTCAAGCAACTTACCTCATTGATAACCCCTTGAATCCCTCTTCAAAATTACTCCCAAAAGCTTCTAAACCGACTGAAAGTGGTGAAGAATGGACCAAAATTTGCAAAGTGTGCAATTTATACTTTCTGCCCAGGCTTTTCGCACCTGCGGCCTATTTCCCGTGCCTGCGGAACCGCACCTGCGGTCAAAATTGTCGCACCTGCAAAACTAACTTAACTCCCCAACTTCTGCACCTGCGCCCCAGGTCTCGCACCTGCGGGATCGTAAGTGCGGCCAAGCCTTCACACCTGCGCTCCAGCCTTAGCCTCCCATTTTCCACATCTGCGCTGCACCACTCCGCACCTGCGACCTCGCACCTGTGGCTCCCCTTCCGCAGGTGCGGAAACACCAACAGAAATCACACCAGCAGTTTTCAGCAACTCTCAAACACCAAAAACCAATCTGACTACCATCCGAAACACACCCGAGGCCCTCAGGACCTCAACCAATAATACTAACAAGTCACATATCAACATACGAACTTAGTCGAACCTTCAGAACACTCAAAACACTAAATTACCCTCGGATTCAATCCTAAGAACTTCTAAATTTCCAAATTCCGCAAACGACGCCAAAACCTACCAAACCTCGTCCGAATGACCTCAAATTTTACATACACGTCACAAATGAAACTATAAACCTACTCCAACTTCCGGAATTCAATTTCGACCCCGATATCAAATTTTCACTGCCGACCAAAAATCGCCAAATTTCTAATTCCGCCAATTCAATCCTAATTCTACCACGGAAAATTACATTCTGGACGCACTCCTAAGTCCAAAATCACCTAACGGATCTAACTGAACTATAAAAATCCAAATCCGAGATTGTTTACTCATAAGTCAACCTCCGGTTGACTTTTCCAACTTAAACATCTAAATAGGATACTAAGTGTCTCATTCCACTCCAAAATCACTCTGGACCCGAACCAACCAACCCGATATAACACAATACAGTTGAATAACACATAAAGAAGCATAAATGGGGGAAACGGGACTATAACTCTCGAAACGACCGGTCGGGTCTGTACATCCTGCCCCTCTTAAACAAAAGTTCGTCCTCGAATGAGTTTAGAAACATACCTGGAGTCCCAAATAGGTGTGGATATCTGCTCCACATCCCCCGCTCGTTCTCCCAGGTGGCCTCCTCCACTGGTTACTGCCCTCTCCACTGCACCTTCACTGAAGCTATGTCCTTTGACCTCAACTTCCGAACCTGGCGATCCAAAATAGCCACCGGCTCCACATCACAAGTCATATCGCCCTCCAACTGAACCATGCTGAAGTCTAAAACATGGGACGGACTGCCAACATACTTTCGAAGCATGGAAACATGAAACATTGGATGCACACCCGACAAGCTAGGTGGCAAAGCAAGATCATAAGCCACCTTCCCAATCCTCTGAAGCACCTTAAAAGGCCCAATGAACCGAGGGCTCAGTTTGCCCTTCTTCCCAAATCTCATAACACCCTTCATGGGTGAAACCTTTAGTAGAACCTTCTACCCAACCATATAAGATACATCACAAACCTTTCTGTCAGCATAACTCTTTTGTCTTGACTATGCTGTACGAAGCCGCTCCTGAATCACTTTCCATCTTGTCCAAAGCATCCTGTACCAAGTCTGTACCCAAAAACCTAGCCTCGCCCGGCTCAAACCAACCTACTGGAGATCTACACCGTCTCCCATATAAAGCCTCATACGGAGCAATCTGAGTACTCGACTGATAACTGTTGTTGTAAGAAAATACCGCGAGCGGTAGAAACTGGTCCCATTAACCCCTAAAGTCAATGACACCAGCACGCAACATGTCCTCCAATATCCGAATAGTGCGCTCGGACTGCCCGTCCGTCTGAGGGTGAAAAGCTATGCTCAACTCAACCTAAGTACCTAACTCTCGCTGCACGGTCCTCCAAAACAACGATGTAAACTGAGTACCTCTATCTGAAATGATGGAAACTTGGACACCATGTAGGCGAACAATCTCTCTAATATAAATCTTAGCTAACGCTCTGAAGAATAGGTAGTATACACAAGAATGAAGTGTGCATACTTGGTCAGCCGATCCACAATCACCTAAATCGCATCAAACTTCCTCGAAGTCTGTGGGAGCCCGACTACAAAATCCATGGTGATCCGCTCCCACTTCCACTCTGGAATATTCATCTGCTGAAGCAAACCACCCAGTCTCTGATGCTCATATTTCACCTGCTGACAATTGAGACACCGAGCTACAAACCCAACTATGTCTTTCTTCATTCTTCTCCACCAATAGTGCTTTCTCGAATCCTGATACATCTTCGCGGCACCCGGATAGATAGAATACCGCGAACTATGGACCTCCTCTAGAATCAACTCTCGAAGCCCATCCACATTGGGAACACATAACCGGCCCTGCATCCTTAATACCCCGTCATCACAAATAGTCACATCTCTAGAATCACCGTGCTGAACTCTGTCCTTGAGGACTAACAAATGAGGATCACCATATTGGCGCTCTCTGATGCGATCAAATAGGGAAGACCAAGAAACCACACAAATTAGGACCCGATTGGGCTCCGAAATATCCAATCTCACGAACCGATTGTCCAAGGCCTGAATATCAACTGCAAGAGGCCTCTCCCCAATAGGAAGGAATGCAAAACTAACCATACTCACTGCCTTTATACTCAAGGCATCGGCCACCACATTGGCCTTCCCCGGATGGTACAAGATGGTAATATCATAGTCCTTTTGTAGCTCCAACCATCTCCGCTGTCTCAAATTTAGATCCTTTTGCTTGAACAAGTGCTAGAGACTCCGGTGATCAGTATAGACCTCATAATGAACTCCATACAAATAATGACGCCAAATCTTCAAGGCGTGAACAATGGCGGCTAACTCAAGATCATGGACATGATAATTCTTCTCATGGATCTTCAACTGGCGCGAGGCGTAGGCAATCACCCTACCCTCCTATATCAAAACACAACCAATACCTATCCTCGAGGCATCACAATACAAGGTATAAATGTGACGACCCGACCCGTCGTCTCATGAGTTACTGCCCTGTTTCCCCCATTTTATGCTTCTTCATGTTTCATTATCAGTATTTGGTGTGTTATAGTTGATTCGGATTGGTTTTGGTAGAAATGAGGCACTTAGTCTCTTTAAGGAAGGCTTAAGTTGAAAAAGTCAATCGGACGTTGACTTATGAGTTATAAGGCTCGTATGTGATTTCCGGTGATTCGGTTAGCTTCGGGGGATGATTTGTGACTTAGGAGTGTGATCGGAATTTATTTTGGAGGTCCGGCGTAGAATTAGGCTTGAATTGGCGAAGTTAGCATTTTGGCGAATTCCGGTTGATGGGTGAGATATTGATCCGAGGGACAGAATGGAATTCCGAGAGTTGCTGTAGCTTCGTTATGTGATTTGTGATGTGTGTGCAAAATTTCAGGTCATTCGGACGTCGTTTGGTTGGGTTTTTGATCGAATGCCTGTTTCGGAAATTTTAGAAGAACCTAGGCTTGAATCCGATGTAATTTGATGGTTTCGGTGTTGTTTGACGTGTTTTGATGATTGGAACAAGTTTGAATGATGTTATAGGATGTATTGGTGCGGTTGGTTGAGGTCCCCGGGGCCTCGGGTGAGTTTCGGGTGGTCAATCAGACCCTTTTCCATGTTGAGATGTTGCAGAAATTGACCATCAGCTGTTGCAGAAGAATTTGCCTTCGCGATCGCGTGAGGTCCCTCGCGATCGCGTAGAAGGAAATTGGGTTGGCCTGAGTTTGGCCTTCGCGTTCGCGTTTGGTGTCTCGCGTTCGCGGAGGGCCTTGACCCTGTGCTTCGCGTTCGCAGTGAGGGTGTCGCGTTCGCGAATAAGGATTTAGAGCCCAATTGAGTTTTCTTTTACGCGATCCCGTGTGAGGTAGCGCTTTCGCGTAAGTATGAGGCCTAAACTATCGCGTTCGCATGGATTGAGTCGCGTTCGCATAGAGTGTTTTCGAGCTTTTAAATTTTTGCACTTCGCGTTCGCGAGGTAGTGGTCGCGAACGCGATGAAGGATTTTCCAGGTCTGGGCAGAAAGTTTATAAACATTTTATCCGCGATTTTTAGCCATTTTTCCCCCATGGTTGATCATTTTTAGAGCTTCTTGGTGGAGATTAAAGAGGGATTCAAGGGGAATCGATTGGAGGTAAGATTTTTGAACTTAAAACTCATTTTTATTGTGAAATCCACCTAGCAATTCATGAAAATTAAGCCAAAAGTGGAAGAACTAGGACTTGAGTTTTGGGATTTTTAAATTGGAAATTGAAGGGTCATTTGAGGTCGGATTTGGGAGTTCTTGGTATGTATGAACTCGTGGCGAGATGAGGAATCCATTGATGTGAATTTTATAATTTTTCGAGAAGTGGGCCCGGGGCTCGGGTTTTGCTAGTTTCGAGATTTTTGCTATTTTTCGATTGTTTTCGATTGGGTATTGTTCCCTTAGCATATTGTGATGTATTCGCTCTGATTTTGGATAGATTCGACGTGCGTGGAGGCCGATTTGAGGGGCAAAGGCGTCGCGAGCTAGAGATTTCACCGGTTCGAGGTGAGTAATGATTGTAAATGATATCCTAAGGGTTTGAAACCCCGGATTTGCACATCATAGTGCTGTATTGAGGTGACTTGCACGCCGGATAGTGGGCGTGGGGTAGAGCACCATTGGGGATGGTGACTTGGTCCGTCCCGATTGATGCAATTACTACGTGTTTGACTGAAACTACTTGTTATCATCATAATTTGGACTGATTTCTATGTTTGGGTTTCGTGCCAACTATGTGAATCCTTCAGGGATTGTTATCACTGTTTTCACATTACTTTGCATATTATTTGATCTCGGTCCAAGGTTTTAATACTATTTTGCAAACTCAGCCATTTTTCTAAGATTTGAAAACTTAAACAATGTTTTATTAACGTTTTGAGCTGAGAACTTCCATGTTGTATTGCCCAAGTGGCTTATGTGTATTTCTGGACTAAGCATGGATCGGGCTGCGCGCCGCAGCAGTGTTACATGTGTATTTCTGGACTATGGATGGCTCGGGTTGCACGTCGCAGCGGTGTTATATTGATTTTGAGGCCGAGGGCCTGGTTGATTCCACGAGATGGCTTGATATTGCGCTTGGGATGTAGGAGCCCCTCCGGAGTCGGTACACACCCCCAGTGAGTGCCGTCAACGTTAAATGGATCGGGCTGGACGCCGCAGCGGGTACCGGAGTGTACCGTCATATGCATTGCATTGCACTCATGCATTTGTTCCTATTTGTATTATCTGTCATGACATTCCATCACTCGCATTTCATTGGCATCCATGCTACTTCTTGCACTGTTCACCTGATACCCTGGTGTTATTTGTTAATGGAGTGCTGTGCCCGAGGGGCTGACTGTTGTGCTGACTTGCACTATCTATTTCGCATTCATTTGCTTAACTGTTGGGAAAAAAAAGATGTTTTCAAAAGAGGTTTTAAACTGAGTCCAGATTTCCAAAGATTTCACGGTTTCACTGTTTCCTCAAAGGGTTACACTGTTATATATAGCATGATGGCTTGCTTTACGTGGTTTCTTGCTGCTCAGTTATTATTTACCTTTATTACTCATTGAGTTGGAGTACTCACTTTACTCCCTGCACCTCGCGTGCAGATACAGGTATTGGTTTTCCCGGTAGCGGGTTTGAGCTGGTTGAGGATTTTGCTATTGTAGCTGAGCAAGGTGACCGCCAGCGTTCGCGGCACCGGATTTCTTCCTTTTGATTCCAGATTTTATTCTATGTATTACAGGCTTTGTAGTTGTATCAAAAATCCTTCTAGATGCTCGTGACTTGTGACACCCCGATTTTGGGCTGAGTCGGGATGGGTTCCCTGTTTTATCACGTTTATTCCGCAATATAATTTCATTATCTATGATTCAGACTTATTCATGCTAAGTAACTGTTAAAAGAGGCGTTGTTGTTCTGTTGGCTGGCCTTGTCTTCACGAGAGGCGCCATCACGATCGGGTTTGAGAAATTGGGTCGTGACAAGTTGGTATCAGAGCCTAGGTTACTAGGTCTCACGAGTAATGAGCAGGCTTAGTAGAGTCTCGCGGATCGGTACGGAGACGTTTGTATTTATCCTCGAGAGGCTGCAGAACCTTTAGGAAAACTTCACTTCCTTGGAATTCTTATCGTGCGTACTTGATTCAGCTTGAGATATAACTCTTGAAATTCCTTCCACACGTCTGTATGCGCATGTGAGCGCTCAACGTCAGATGTGCCTTGATAGCTTGTGATTCCCCGATCAAGAGGCGAGATGTAATCTCCGTGAGTTTGATGTTGGGCCAGTCTGGAGGACTTGAGGCCGGATCTTTGCCATGGCTTGAGCACCGAGGTGCTGATAGTGTGAGCAAGTGTTTTGAACTTATATGCTCGGTATTGTCCCTATTAGCCGGAATGGCGGTTGGATATCCATGGGATGAATATGTTAGTACTGCGAGATGTATCTATATGACTTGGTAGTGACGAAGAAGTCTGCTGGATAATAGATGAACTGTTAAGTGTTCGATTCCTATTGTGATTCGATGTGTAGCCCGAATATGGGCGCGTGAAGAATATTCTCGTGTCTCCTAGTTGGGGAGGGTAGTGCATTACATATGGCGGTATGAGTTCAGACTCAGGAAGACTAATGACTGTGTAACGTATATGATGGTGGAGGGTATACTGAAGTACTACATTGAGGCGAAGCAGGTGGGTTATCTCATGCGGAGTGTTCTTAAGTGGTATGATCCTTATGTGTATGTTAGAAGATCTCGTGTGTAATTGAAGGGTACGTGTTGAAATTCGACAATTCGGGTCGCTTAAGAGAGTGGACTCAACTGATGTAGAGATGGATGCGAGAAGTGTAGAGGATTATGGTACTAGATGATCTGTGTTTTCACAAACTTGTAAATGATTTGAGTTTAATATCACTATGGTATTGTGGCATCATTAGAGTAAAAGCATTATGGGTTATTGAGTGTGTCCTGGTATATAGCTTCGAGCCAAGTTGGGGAGGTTGCTGTTGATTAGCTGATCGCACGGTCATGTGCTATGTTGGTTCCGTTTCGAGGTATGCTGGCGGATCAGTCCAGGTTGCAGAAATTGAGCCGAGGATGGCACGAGTGAAGCAAAATTTTGACAAGGGTTATATGGTGCTTCGTAGATGTGAGAAAATACTAGGATGTCTTGAGCTATTGTTGATAAAGAATGCTTAGTGTATAGAGAAGGAAGATGGTTGTTTGTATTGGGATGAGATCATATTTTACGGTGTCAGAGCGCTAATAAGGCACGAGTGGTTCTGATCTTTAAGTCAGGTAATTTGCAGTTTGAATAAGAGCGAATGACTCTCGAGAATGGTTTTAATGTGTTCAAGATTCTACAGGTAACAATCAGGTGTCTTAAGGTTGTGTATGTGGGTAGAGAATGTGTTTTCATTGGAAAAGGTCAAGACTTGTAGTATTTTTATGTTGATTATGGGATCCTATGTATCGGTATCTGGAAAGTAATGGTAACGAATTCAGATTCGCGGAAAGTCCTTCAAGTAAAGTATTCTGGAATGTGGTATTTCTGGGAACATTTGAGAGAGTATTCAGTGGCTTATGGGTCTTAGACAGTGTGGTCTTGTGCTTGGGTCTCGTGTAGTGAGCCTGGGTTGAGGAACTGTGGTGCTACAGCAAGAGGGAATATCAAGTTGATGATGAATCAGAAGGGAAATTAGATAGATGGAATAGCTTGATAGTGGACCAAATCGGTATGGTAAGGATATGATTAATTCTTCGTATGTGTTCGAGGTAATGAGCCCTTACAGGTATTGTGCAGCAAAGTTCTTTAGTTCTAACAGCTTGCTTAGCTCGGTTGGGATAGAAGGATTCAGTCCTGGCAGTTTAGCTCGTGAAGATGGAATTGGGAGAAAGTTCTTGTTGGGTTTTACCGTGGTTTGGAGATGTATATATCTTTCTATGGGCATGTGAAGCATGGGATGTATAATGATTTTCTTCCAAATAGGATCAGCGGGAGTTATTGATTAGATGAGTTACAGTTCAGTTCTGAAAAGGAGTTCATAAAATTCTTAGGCAACGGGTAGCCTCAGGTAATCAAGAAAATGGTGCTGCTAAATGGAAGTGATTTGACGAGAGTATGTCTCAGAAAAAAGGCAATGTGATTAGACTGATGATACTACGGTAGTATTGCGGTGCTTTCTTGTTAGATCGACTGTTGATATCTGAGTTGTGTGATGGCACAGGGGAATCTTAGAATATCTTTCGTGGAATGATTAGGTACTCGAGGTGTAATATGTATTCATACTGCGGAATTTGGGAATCAGGTACAGAGATTCTTGAGCTATATGGAGTTGGAGACTGGGAGTTCTCATGTTCAGGCTATGTAGTGGTTGTGGATCGTGTGTATTGGTACCGTTAGCGTCTATTGGGATTTGGAGGCCCGAGTGGATCTTTCTTTGCTTGGTATATTAGATTTTGGATATGATATTGGGGTATAGACTGGTTGTCTCAGTGTTGGGTTATTCTAGACTATTGTGCTATGGGTTATGTCGGAAAATGCCACGGTTCCATGGCGAGGTGCATCGTGTTATGTTCTAGCAGAGTGGTTTGTATTCCGAAGACCAGCGGATGGTTGGGGAGGATTGCTTTTCTTAATTGGGCCTTCGTGGCGGATGTCAGTGCAGAGGTTTCTACCATTGATTCAGTTCCGGTATTGAGGGACTTTTTTCGGATGCGTTTCTTGTGGCCGGGAATGTCATCGGGCGAGATCGTGGGTTTCAGTATTGATTTGGTGCCGAGCACCGTATCGTACGGCTCCGGCAGGAATTATAGTAGTGGAAAGAGCAGCTTCAGGCTTCTTGATATTGAGTTTGTTGGCAGGCCGATGTGACTACGTATATAGCTTGAGTTAGCTTGGTTGGCCCCGAGTTGTACTGTTGAGGGATAGGTTGATTCGATGGTCATTGGGCTTGTCAGTGATCTAAGGAGATCTATGAGTTGTTTTTCAATGTTGTGAGACGTTGTGATTCGTTGGTTACGGGAACATGTGGTGCGGTTCTATTGAGGATTCATAGAGAAAGTCGAGCGGGAAAAGTAATTGAGTGTGGCTTGGTGGATGGAGTATGGGTTATGACCTATCGGGTTGCGTGTCGTATTTGTTTCATCGTGAGTGTAAGGAATTGCTTTGGTCTCAGACATCGAATTGTGCGCGGCTGTCTATTTCGAGCATAGTGACTTGAGGTGTTTCATGTGTAGTAGTGTTTGGACAGGATCGCGCATTGTAGCGAGGCTACATGGAGATATGACCTTTTGGGGTAGATTCAGGTACTCTATTTCTATGATGTGAGACGGGGTCTCAGCCTTGTGTTGTAATGGTACTGATGAGCTTGAGGTACAACTCTTTCGTTTGAGTCATTTGTCATGATTTGAGTATGTTCAGACCGTTCCTCATTGGTGCGTGTATTATGCAAGTTGTGGCTTAGGCCTGCATTGAGGTGTCATGTCACCAGAGTGGTGTGTTGGATTCGAGGTGATCGTTGGAGTCATTAATGAATTCGGACAGNAACAAATTTGATTTCAGCTTGTTGGAAGGATAATATCGAGGTTCGGCTCGAAAATCTGCTGTGGTATTAGTCAAAAGAGAAGTGGGTTCATGAATGGTTGATCTGAGAAATGGTTACGGTTTGCTGCGTGTTTCATTTATCGTTGGCAGTATATGAAAGTGCTGGAATGATACTTTAGCTAAATAAGAGCTTTTCTATCGGTATTTGGTTGTTGTGGGTAACTACTGTGAATGGAAGTTATCGTTTCGAGTGCTTGAATTATGTGGTATATCATATGATTTCACCTGAGGTTGCAAGTATGGGTTATTGCAGCTGGTTCGAGACTATTCAAAGTATAGGTGTGAGGTTGTGATCGTATTGATGGTTTCAGAAGTGAAAAGGTAGTTCTATAATTTATGGGCTAGACTGGATTGGGTAATTTCAGCTATGTTGTGTTGTCGGACCTATATGAGATAGGGTGACGTGGGATTACCCCGGGTATATGCTTAGTAAGGTTATTCAGCTATTGGTTGGCTTCTAGGACAACTCTGGGTACGCTCGAGGACGAGCGTTGGTTTAAGTTGGGGAGGATGTGATGACCCGACCCGTCGTCTCATGAGTTACCGCCCCGTTTCCCCCATTTTATGCTTCTTCATATTTCATTATCAGTATTTGGTGTGTTATAGTTGACTCAGATTGGTTTTGGTAGAAATGAGGCACTTAGTCTCTTTAAGGAAGGCTTAAGTTGGAAAAGTCAACCGGACATTGACTTACGAGTTGTAGGGCTCGGATGTGATTTACGGTGATTCGGTTAGCTTCGGGGGATGATTTGTGACTTAGGAGTGTGATCGGAATTTATTTTGGAGGTCCGGCGTAGAATTAGGCTTGAATTGGCGAAGTTAGTATTTTGGCGAATTCCGGTTGATGGGTGAGATTTTGATCCGAGGGTCGGAATGGAATTCCGAGAGTTGCTGCAGCTTCGTTATGTGATTTGTGATGTATGTGCAAAATTTCAGGTCATTCGGATGTCGTTTGGTTGGGTTTTTGATCGAATGCGTGTTTCGGAAGTTTTAGAAGAACTTAGGCTTGAATCTGATGTAATTTGATTGTTTCAGTGTTGTTTGACGTGTTTTGATGATTGGAACAAGTTTGAATGATGTTATAGGATGTATTGGTGTGGTTGGTTGAGGTCCCGGGGGCCTCGGGTGAGTTTCGGGTGGTCAATCGGACCCTTTTCCATGTTGAGATGTTGCAGAAATTGACCATCAGCTGTTGCAGAAGAATTTGCCTTCGCGATCGCGTAAGGCCCCTCGCGATCGCATAGAAGGAAATTGGGTTAGCCTGAGTTTGGCCTTCGCGTTTGCGTTTGGTGTCTCGCGTTAGCGGAGGGCCTTGACCCTGTGCTTCGCGTTCGCAGTGAGGGTGTCGCGTTCGCGAATAAAGATTTAGAGCCCAGTGGAGTTTGTTTTACGCGTTCGCGTGTGAGGTAGCGCGTTCGCGTAAGTATGAGGCCTAAACTATCGCGTTCGCGTAGAGTGTTTTCGAGCTTTGAAATTTTTGCACTTCGCGTTCGCGAGGTAGTGGTCGCGAACGCGATGAAGGATTTTCCAGGTCTGGGCAGAAAGTTTATAAACATTTCATCCGCGATTTTTAGCCATTTTTCCCCCATGGTTGATCATTTTGAGAGCTTCTTGGTGGAGATTAAAGAGGGATTCAAGGGGAATCGATTGGAGGTAAGATTTTTGAACTTAAAACTCGTTTTTATTGTGAAATCCACCTAGAAATTCATGAAAATTAAGCCAAAAGTGGAAGAACTAGGGCGTGAGTTTTGGGATTTTTAAATTGGAAATTGAAGGGCCATTTGAGGTCGGATTTGGGAGTTCTTGGTATGTATGAACTCGTGGCGAGATGAGGAATCCATTGATGTGAATTTTGTAATTTTTCGAGAAGTGGGCCCGGGGCTCGGGTTTTGCTAGTTTCGAGATTTTTGCTATTTTTTGATTGTTTTCGATTGGATATTGTTCCCTTAGCATATTGTGATGTATTCGCTCTGATTTTGGATAGATTCGACGCGCGTGGAGGCCGATTTGAGGGGCAAAGGCGTCGCGAGCTAGAGATTTCACCGGTTCGAGGTGAGTAATGATTAAAAATGATATCCTGAGGGTTTGAAACCCCGGATTTGCACATCATAGTGCTGTATTGAGGTGACTTGCACGCCGGATAGTGGGCGTGGGGTAGAGCACCATTGGGGATGGTGACTTGGTCCGTCCCGATAGATGAAATTACTACGTATTTGACTGAAACTACTTGTTATCATCATAATTTGGACTGATTGCCATGTTTGGGTTTCGTGCCAACTCTGTGAATTCTTCAGGGATTGTTATCACTGTTTTCGCATTACTTTGCATATTATTTGATCTCGGTCCAAGGGTTTAATACTGTTTTGCAAACTCAGCCATTTTTCTAAGATTTGAAAACTTAAACAATGTTTTATTGACGTTTTGAGCTGAGAACTACCATGTTGTATTGCCCAAGTGGCTTATGTGTATTTCTGGACTGAGCATGGATCGAGCTGCGCGCCGCAGCAGTGTTACATGTGTATTTCTTGACTATGGATGGCTCGGGCTGCACGCCGCAGTAGTGTTATATTGATTTTGAGGCCGAGGGCCTGGTTGATGCCACGAGATGGCTTGATATTGCGCCTTGGCTGTAGGAGCCCCTCCGGAGTCTGTACACACCCCCAGTGAGCGCCGTCGACGTTAAATGGATCGGGCTGCACACTGCAGCGGGTACCGGAGTGTACCGTCATATGCATTGCATTGCACTCATGCATTTGTTCCTATTTGTATTATCTGTCATGACATTCCAGCACTCGCATTTCATTGGCATCCATGCTACTTCTTGCACTGTTCACCTGATACCCTGGTGTTATTTGTTAATGGAGTGCTGTGCCCGAGGGGCTGACTGTTGTGCTGACTTACACTATCTATTTCGCATTCATTTGCTTAACTGTTGGAAAAAAAAAGATGTTTTCAAAAGAGGTTTTAAACTGAGTCCAGATATTTCCAAAGATGTCACGGTTTCACTGTTTCCTCAAAGGGTTACACTGTTTTGTATAGCATGATGGCTTGCTTTACGTGGTTTCTTGCTGCTCAGTTATTATTTACCTTTATTACTCACTGAGTTGGAGTACTCACTGTACTCCCTGCACCTCGCGTGCAGATGCAGATATTGGTTTTCCCGGTAGCGGGTTTGAGCTGGTTGAGGATTTTGCTATTGTCGCTGAGCAAGGTAACCGCCAGCATTCGCGGCACCGGATTTCTTCCTTTTGATTCCAGATTTTATTCTATGTATTACAGGCTTTGTAGTTGTATCAAAAATCCTTCTACATGCTTGTGACTTGTGACACCCCGATTTCGGGCTGAGTCGGGATGGGTTCCCTGTTTTATCACGTTTATTCCGCAATATGATTTCATTATCTATGATTCAGACTTATTCATGCTAAGTAACTGTTAAAAGAGGCGTTGTTGTTCTGTTGGCTGGCCTTGTCTTCACGAGAGGCGCCATCACGACCGGGTTTGGGAAATTGGGTCATGACAATAAGAACCTGAAGCTGATGGCAGAACTAACACTGGAGTTGTGGTCAAAACAGTCTTGAGCTTTTGAAAGCTCTCCTCACACTCGTCCGACCACCTGAATGGAGCACCCTTTTGGGTCAATTTGGTCAAGGGCGATGCAATATATGAAAATCCCTCCACAAAGCAACGGTAGTAACCTGCCAAACCAAGAATGCTCCTAATTTCCGTGGCTGAGGACGGTCTCGGCCAACTCTGCACCGCCTCTATCTTCTTCGGATCCACCTGAATACCCTCACTGGACACCACGTGCCCCAAGAATGCAACTAAACTGAGCCAAAACTCACACTTGGAGAACTTTGCGTAAAGTTTCTCCTCCCTCAACCGCTGCAATACAACTCTCAAGTGCTCGGCGTCCTCCTCCTAGCTACGAGAGTACACCAGGATATCATCAATGAATATAATAACAAACGAGTCGAGATAAGGCCGAAACACGTTGTTGATCAAATGCATGAACGCTGCAGGGTCATTGATCAGCCCAAAAGACATCACAAGGAACTCATAATGACCATATCAGGTCCTAAAAGCTGTCTTAAGAATGTCCGAGTCCCTAATCTACAACTGGAGATAACCTGACCTTAAGTTGATCTTGGAGAACAACCTCGCTCCCTAAAGCTGGTCAAGTAAATCATCGATACGAGGAAAAGGATACTTGTTCTGACTGTGACTTTGTTCAACTGCCTGTAATCAATGTACTTTCTCATAATGCCATCCTTTTTCTTCACAAATAGGACAAGTGCACCCCAAGGTGGTGTTGACACCCAATTTTTCCCTATGTATTTTTTTTATACTCAGAATACCTCCAAAATAGCATGTGTATGCATATATAAGCATACCAAGAGTCTTGGTATTTTTTCCTAATTTTTAAGATTTTAAAATCAATTTATTGTCTATTTCTAGCAGTACAAAATCCATAATTATTCCCAAATTATCATTTTGGGGAATAATTTATTTCTACTCTCATATTTACATGAAAATATAATTAAGGTGATTTTTGTATATTTTTAAAAATTTATTTGGTATTTTTAAATCTAAATTGCATATAATTGCAATTATAGCCTATTTTTACGATTAATAGCATTTTACAATTCTAAAATTATTTCCAGTGTTTTTAGATTAATAGTTATATATTATTAATTAGCTCAGTGCTTTTAATTTGTTTTAAAATCATTATTATTATTTTATAAAAAATAAAAAGGGGAATATTATCTATTTAACATCTAGCCCGTTTCTATTTCAATTCTAGCCTCACTTCCTTTCAATTCTAACCTCAATTTAACCCCCAATTCCACTCCAAATCAATATAACCCAATTCCAATTTTAACTCGACCCCTGACCTGATTTTAAACACACCCGGCTTCCCTTTAAATCCAGGCCGTTGATCATTTTGATCAACGACCGATATTCTTTCTTTCCTTTTTAATTCCCTAACCCACCTAACCATAATCCATTCTATCAGATACGCTACCTTTGAACTCTTCATCTCTCAAACTCTCTCTAGCCCACTCCGAAACCCTAATCATCTCCCACCTGTTTCTACCATGTTTCCACCGGAATCCATGGCATTCCAGGCCATGGGTGGCCTGTGATCACTCTCTCTCACCGTTAAACCTAAGCTACTCAAAGTTTGGGGGCCCGACCTCAATGGCTCTCTTTAGATCTTTCTCAGATCTGTTGATCTATGGCCTTTCCAGCCATTATTCCGGCGTGTTCAAGCAATATGAGTCTTTTCGACTCAGGATCCGACTTTCCTCAAGACCTTTCTCATTCTAGGGTTTTCTCTGCAACTCTAAGCCGTCTGAGGTTCTGTACTTGCTTATTTCTTTTAGATCTGTGACATGCCTGAGCGTTATTTGACATTTCAAAGGTTTTTCCCAAATTTCCTCTTTAAAACCGTTCAATCTCAATTTTAGGGTTTCTGAAAAGGGTTTCTTCAAATAATTTTCTGATCTTTCCTGTTCTTTCTTTATGTGTGTTTATGCTCGTATGTTTTCTTCTTATTATGCATGAGTTTGCTCTCCTGTTTCTTCTTTTTTATTATTATGCAAGACTTCTATTTTTCTGCTGTAATCCTTATGCTCACATGTTAATTTGTGTTGTTTTCCTCACTCTTTGCTATATGTGTTTATGTTTGAATCCTGGATTTTGGTCGCTTTACTGAGTTTTGTTTGTATATTTTTCCTACTTTTGTTTAAAAACTCGCATCATCTCTTTCTTCTGAGCTTGTTTGTGTATGTTTGCCTCTCATAAGTCTGTGAAAGAGATTTCTAAGCCTCTTTCAAAGATATTGTTTTCTCACCTCTGATTCTATTCGAAATCCTAGGTTTTGGGGTTTCTTTGACAAGTGGTACCAGGGTTCCGCTTTGGGACCCTAGGCTTTCAGACTCACTGTGAGTCTGTAATTAAGCTTGAATCTCTTTGCTTGTGACTCTGAGACCTTCAGTGTTAAACTCTTTTTCTAAATAACCTAACGACTCTTTTCGTTTAATCTGTGTGCTTATATATATGAGAAATTTCTCTTTCAAAAGGTTTCTTTTATCAACTAAGTGATTGATTCTGAAATCCCTTTAATAAGGCTAATGATTTGCCACTGATTTTCCTTCGATTGAACCTCCTTTACCTTTCTTGACTTGGTTCATTCAATTGAACTTGCAATTTTTGGTTTCCTGGCTGTTTAATTGATTCCCTTGCCATATTTGGCACAAACCGTGTACCATTGACTGTTTCCTTAAATAACTTCTTTGTATTTACACTTTGAAAGGTTTTAGTAAAAATTTATTTCCTTAACTAATTTCTACCTGTTGGAATCAGAATCCCTTAACCAAAGGGAGACTAATTCCAATGATTTCTTTACCTTTCTTACTGGTTCTCTTTGCACTATAAAAGGGGGTGCATTTCTGCACTTTAACAAGACCTAACTTTACATCTACACTCCCAATCAAATACTTCGCATCTATACTTCAAGTTCAATACCTCGAACCTCTTACTTTCAACTCACACATTTACCTTACTAATTTGAACTCAATACTCTGCATTGCTTGAGACCTTTTGGAACTGCTGTGCTTGCAACTTGGCTTTTCAAAGATTACTGTTTTCTTACTTGTTTTCCTTTGAAACTGGTATGTTTTTCATTTAATTTTCTGCCTCACCCCTATGTGTTTACTTCACAGTTTCAGCATCCTTGTTTACTTTATTGCTTATGTTCAGTGATTTGTGCTAATTATGCTCCTTCCTTGCCTTTTCTATTGTGAATCCCTACCTCTACTCCCTTCCATGTGTTTGAGTTAAGGTTCTTGGCCTGGAAGTACCCTAATTGCTGTCCAGGCTATAACTTTGATCCACAATGGATCCTAACTCTTAAGTTTGGCTAACAGGTTGGTCAGGGGTGTGCCAACATCCTAATTGTTGGGCATGACCACCAGCCTACCATGGCTCTTCCCCTATGCACTTACACTTATTCTTAGACCCTTAAGTTCTGCCCCTCTCTTATGAGCCTTGCTTTGGGACCTTGATTTCCCTCTGAACTTGGACATCTGAGGGCTGGCATTTCCACACTACACTATGATCTTAATTTTTCAATGTGTTTGGGGTGTAAGCACTGCCCGGAGCCCCTTTGAGACTCTTGGGAACTTTGACACATCCCAAATATGAGAAAGGCTTTTGGAAATCTGATCCTGGAAGTTGGTTTATCTCATATTGTTGGACTTTGAAGTCTGATTTAGGCTGTTTGGATGTAGCTGGAGCTTCTGATGTAATTTTACTTTTCTTTCTGATTCACTTGGGTCTGTAATAATTTGTAATAACAATTGGGGATGGCTAGTGGAAAGGGATGGGGATGAATGCATGCCAAGGGTAGAAAACCTGCCTATAGGTTATTTACAATTTCCGCATTCTACATTTTTAACTCATGCCTATAAATTCTGCATTTCTGCATCTTAGAAATCATGTCTATATGTTCTGCATATAGAAATCATGATTTTAGGTTTCTGCACATCTGCATTGTAGAAATTATTTCTATAAGTCCTGCACTTCTGCATCTTAGAAATTATGTCTATAAGTTCTGCATATAGAAATCATGATCTTAGGTTTCTGCACTTCTGCATATACATGCCATTAGGCAAACAATCATAGGTTAATAAATAACCAACTTCACTCTAGATACTATGCCTATAGGACTCTTGCATTTATGTATTTGTTTAAAACCAATTACGCTTAGAAATCATGCCTGTAGGAATAATCAACTGAACCGGCTTCGTCTATTTCATCTACGAGTCTATAATCAGTCATAAGGTCGTCAAAATCTGCATATCTTTCGTTTATATAACCAGCAACCTTTTCCCCAAAATCAGTATGCTCTATTAGATGTCATGCCCATAGGCCTCACTTAGGCAAACTATTAGGTAATTAATTGCGTCAATTCTGATAAAGTACATCCAGAAAAGGCCTAATTCGGACTCCTTATCTGAAAATATGTAATAAATCATACACCCCTTTACGTAATTTTAATTAAAGACCTAACCAGTACTTGAAGTCATGCTATATTTGCTCTTTTAAGTGAGGAGGTCTATTTGAGCCTTAATTGCTATGTGTTCTTCCCCTGACTGCTTATGTGTTTTTGCTTGTCGCCTTAGACTTTTTATCCTTTTAAACTCTGAAAAGCCCCAATTCCCTTCCCTTTTAGGATTAGTAGTCCCAACGCCTCCGAGACTGATAGGATTGGGACGGGTAATAGCATGCAATAAGTAACGAGACCATTCCGCGCTGTAATACCTTAAACGGGGTAGAAAAGGGTAGACATGGAGATGATGATCACGTGATAACACCACGCGTATAATTGGTTACAGGGTGTTGCGTGGATGATCCATGTTATTTATAAACCTAGGATCCCCCTCCCTCCATATGTGTTTACGTCAGTTTTCCAGTTCTTTAAACTTTGTATTTCACTATAATTCAAACCTCTTTGGAATTTCCAGCACTGTTTTCATTTTTTAAACTTCCACCCATTTTACTTCTTTGTCTGATTATTTGCATTCGTTACTTGACCCTCATTTTTCTGCATTTATACATTCTTTTAAATGAACATGAAACCATCTATTCCCTAACCTCAGCATGCTTATTTAACCTTTATATAATCCTACTTCTAATCGTTATGTGAAGTCATCTTGTATGTTTATTCGCTTTAAAGTCACAAATTGTAGCATGCCGGGAACCACACTAGTGGATCTTGGGGGGTGCCTAACACCTTCCCCCTGGGATAATTTCAAGCCCTTACCCGTTCTCTGGTTCTTTTTTTTTACTCCTCGGTGTCCTAATGCACTCAATCATTAGGTGGCGATTCTTCTAAATCTCAAAACCCAAATTCCCAAAAGGAATAGAGTTGTCTACCCAAATGTCATAAACCCGATTTCGCCTTTAGAAAAGGGGGCATCGACAGGTGGCACACTAGGCCGAATAAACCCCTTATCGAGGAGTTCCTGAAGTTGCTCCTTCAATTCCTTTGGCGCCATACGATACGGTTGAATAGAGATGGGCTGAGTGCCCATCACCAAATCAATATTGAAGTTAATATCCCTATCTAGCGGCATGCCGGGTAGGTCTACATCAATCACATCCGGAAAATCCTTCACCACCGGAGCTGAATCAATAGTAGGAGTCTCTGTGCTGACATCCCTCACAAAGGCCAAGTAAGAAAGACAACCCTTCCCAACCATCCGCTGTGCCTTCAAGAATGAAATAACTTTACTGGGAACAAAATCCGACAAACCTCGCCACTCAATCCGTGGCACTCCCGACATAGCCATCATCACCGTCTTAGCGTGACAGTCAAGAATAGCATGACACAGAGACAACCAATCCATGCCTAATATCACATCAAAATCAACTATTAAGCAACAAAAGGTTTACTCGGGTCTCCAAACCCCCAATAGTCACCACACAAGACCGATACATGCGGTCCACAACAACAGTATCACCCACAGGAGTAGATGCATAAACAGATGAAACAAGAGACTCGCGGGGCGTATCTAGGCGAGCTGACTGCGCATGTCTGAATGGGCGGCCTTTGCCGTGCTGGAACTGACCCCCATGAGGAGCACCACTGAATCCACCCTGTCCATGGGGCCTCTTGGCCTCCCTCTCAACCCTCTCCTGACCATGAACCATCTCAATCTGTCGAGCAATATCGACGACCTCGTCAAGGGTAGCACCAGACACTCTCTCTCTGGTCATAAGCAGTCACAGCTTAAAAGTGAGGCCATCTATAAACCTCCTGATCCTCTCTGTGGAAATCAACCAAATAGCATGACGGGCCAACTCCGAGAATCGCATCTCATACTACGTCATAGACATATCACCCTAATGAAGCTGCTCAAACTGCCTACGTTGCTCCTCTCTGCGGGACTGAGGTGTACGAACTTCTCCAGAAAGATGACGGAGAACTGCTGCCAAGTAAGGGGTGCTGCGCCAGCCGGCCTACACCTCTCGTAAGTCTCCTACCAATTGAATGCATCCCCACAGAACTGGAAGGTAGTGAATGAGACCCCACTGGTCTCCAGAATGCCTGCTGTATGGAGTATCCTCCGACACTTATCCAAGAAACTCTGAGCATCCACACCCTCTACACCACTGAAAGATGGAGGTCGGAGTTTCCCAAACCTCTCCAATCAGCGCTGTTCATTCTCAGGCATAACAGGAACTACATAGTCCTGAGCAGCTGCTATCGGCTGGGCTGGTGGTGCCCTCGGTGTCTAAAGTCCCTGAACAACCAGCTCCGGCGTGCGGGTGACGGGAGTCTGAGTGCCTCCCCCGGCCTGAGAAGTGGCTGCGGCCATAGTAACAAAGACTGCCTGAGCAAGGCCAGTAGACACTGATAAGATCTAGGCTAGGGCCTCCTGAAGGCCAGGAATCACGATAGGCACAAGGGGTGCCTGAGCGGGTCTCGCTGGAGCATATGAGACCGGGAACTGATCTGGAGCAACTGGAGGGTCTACTGGTACTGCCCGGGCTGCTGCGCGGGCTTCACCTCTACCCCTACCACAGCCTCGACCGCGGCCTCGGCCTCTCGCGGGCCTAACTGGTGGTACTAGTGGCTGGTCACCCTGTCCAGTAGTGCGGGTCCTCACCATCTATGAGAGAATGAAACAATAGAAGTTTATTTACCAGAATCAATGGATTCGCACGACAAGAATTCAAGAATGTGAGATTTTTCCTAAGGGTTCCACAACCTCTCGAAGATAAGTACAGACTTCTCCGTAATGATCCGCAAGACTCTACTAAACCTGCTCATGACTTGTGAGACCTATGTAACCTAGGCTCAGATACCAACTTGTCACGATCCAAAACTAACCCTATCGTGATGGCACCCATTGTGGTACTAGGCAAGCTAACACATTACTAAAACAAATGAACAATCTCATTTCAAGAAAATTTCCAAAGCTATCTAATATAGAACCTTCATAAATGAGTTAAAATCAAATCAAAAAGTGTGGAAAAGAAAGCCCGACATCGGGATGTCACTAGTCATGAGCATCTACAACAATTTGTCTGACAATATCGAGACTAACATAGTCTGGAAAATAATTAAATACAACTAAAGGAAGATAAGAGGGAGAAGATCAGGGCTGCGATCGCCAGACAGCTACCTTGCTAACTCCGAGAAAATCTGCAACTGGAATAGTCAATAGCTGCTACCGTGTCCAGATACGCCTGGATCTGCACACAAGGTGCAGGGAGTAACGTGAGTACGCCAACTTAGTAAGTAACAACAGTAAATAAAGGCTGAGAAGTAGTGACGAGCAATAAAGCAAGTACAGTTTATATCGCAAAAACTCAGTAAAATACGGCATGCTTTTAAAACCATAGTTTAAATCAAATCATCCTGTTTAAATCCAGTTCAAGTAAAATCATTTAAAAACATCTTTCCACAGTTTTCGAATAAAGGTTCAATGCATAAGTGAGAAAAATGATGGAATCATAAGCAGCCCCTCAGGCAAACATCACTCGTATACAGCCCCTCGGGCTAACCTCACCATCACTCATATACAGCCCCTCGCGCAAACCTCACCATCACTCATACCTCCCAGTCACTCAACACTCGGCACTCGCACTCAGTAGGTACCTGTGCTCACTGGGGGTGTGTACAGACTCCGGAGGGGCTCCTTTAGCCCAAGCGCTATATCAAGCCAAATCATGGCATAAATCAATCAGGACCTCGGCCTATATCAAACATGTTGCGGCGTGTAGCCCGATCCCATAAATATCCTCACAAATCAGGCCTCGGCCTCACTCAGTCATAAACCTCTAAAGCCACTCAGGCTCTCAGTAAAAACAGGGTACTCAGCCCAAAACAACTTATATATGCATCAAAACAGAGTAGTAAAGACTGAGTTATGCAGTAAACAAGTATAACCATGACTGAGTATAGATTTTCAATTGAAAACAGTGAGAGGATAGTAAGAAAAAGTCCCTAAGGGTCCAAACAGATCTGACACAAGGCCTAAACATGGCATTCAACCTAATTCACAGAAACTCTTTCTAAAACACATAAGTATCATGTAGTTTCAAGCAATTATGCAACTTTATAGTAGCTGCGGGACGAACCAAGTCACAATCCCCAATGGTGCACGCCAGACGCCCATCACCTAGCATGTGCGTCACCTTAAAATTAAAATGATACGAAATACGGGGTTTCATACCCTCAGGACTAGATTTACAATAGTTACTTACCTCAAACCGGTCAAATCTCTACTCCGCGATGCTCTTGCCTCTCGACTCAGCCTCCAAATGCTCCAAACCTATTCACAATCAGTACAATACCATCAATATATGCTAATGGAATTAATTCCACAAGAAAAATGATCAATTTAGAGTAAAATCCCGAAATTGGCTCAAACCCGGCCCCCGGGCCCACATCTCGAAATCCGACAAAATTACATCGCTAGAAAACCCATTCACTCACGAGTCCAACCATACCAAATTTATCAAAATCCGACCTCATTTGGTCCCTCAAATTCCCAAATCAAAGTGTCCAAAATCCCAAGCCCTAACCCCTCATTTTCACCTCTAATTTCCACTAATTAAATGATTTAACAACGGGATATCACCATAAACACGAGTATTAGGGCTCAAGCAACTTACCTCACTAATAACCCCTTGAATCCCTCTTCAAAATCACTCCCAAAAGCTTCAAAACCGACTGAAAATGGTGTAGAATGGACCAAAATTCGCGAAGTGTGCAATTTATACTTTCTGCCTAGGCTTTTCGCACCTGCGGCCTATTTCCCGCGCCTGCCAGACCCCACCTGCGGCCAAAATTGTCGCACCTGCAAAACTGACTTAACTCCCCAACTTCCGTACCTGCGCCCCAAGTCTCGTACCTGCAGGCTCGCAGGTGCGGCCAAGCTTTCGCACCTGCGCTCCAGCCTTAGCCTCCCATTTTCCGCATCTGCGCTCCACCACTCCGCACCTGCAACCTCGCACCTGCAGCTCCCCTTCCCCAGGTGCGAAAACACCAGCAGAAATCACACCGGCAGTTTTCAGCATCTCTCAAACACCTAAAACCAATCCGACCACCATTTGAAACACACCCGAGGCCCTCGGGAACTCAACCAATAATACCAACAAGTCACATATCAACATACGAACCTAGTCGAACCTTCTGAACACTCAAAACAACATCAAAACACCAAATTACCCTCGGATTCAAGCCTAAGAACTTCTAAACTTCCAAATTCTGCAAATGACGCCGAAACCTACCAAGCCTCGTCTGAATGACCTCAAATTTTGCACACACGTCAAAAAATGACTTTACGAACCTACTCCAACTTTCGGAATTCAATTTCATCCCCGATATCAAATTTTCCACTGCCGACTAAAAATCGCCAAATTTCCAATTTCGCCAATTCAAGCCTAATTCTACCACGGACCTCCAAATTACATTTCGAACGTGCTCTAAGTCCAAAATTACCAAACGGAGCTAACCGAACCATAAAAATACAAATTGGAGATCGTTTACTCATAAGTCAACCTCCTGTTGACTTTTCCAACTTAAACTTCTACATAGGAGACTAAGTGTCTCATTCCACTCCGAAACCACTCCGGACCCGAACTAACTAACCCGATACAACACAATACAACTGAATAACACATAAAGAAGCAGAAATGGGGAAACGAGGCTATAACTCTCGAAACGACCGGCCGGGTCGTTACATATTTATTATGTGTAAACTAATGCATTGCTTCGAATGCTGGAGGTTGTCTTTCTCAAGCTGAAGAAACAAAGATCAATGGGCGCAAATATCCCAACCACAAAAAAGAAAGTCACACCTACCGAGGGGTTGTTTGGTAGGAGGTATTAGAAAAAATAATGCAAGCTTTAGCTCTATGCATTGCTAATACCTTGTTTGGTATATTTTTTCAACATGTGCACGACTAATACTTGTATTAATTATACGTCATACTTGGTATTATCCTATGTATAAGTAATTCATAGAAAACCATGGCATTAGTAATAACAAGGCTATTAATGGATGCATTAATATGGTTAAAGATAAGATTATCCTTAAAGTCGCTTGAAGCAAGAGAATATGAATGGCATTTTTGTAAATAACTATTTTTCTTAAAAATTATGCAATGCATTATAATTTCAATACACCACACCAAACAATAGATAAGAAATAATATCTTCATAATGTCTATAACAAAAATGCATACCAAGACCACGGCAAGTCCGGAGAAGGGATCTCGCCAATAACAGCTGAACTGGGCAGCCTACTGTGGTGGGGAAGCTGTGTCTACCTGTCTATCAGGACCTGTAGCACGACGTGCAGCGTCCACAAATAAAAAGGACGTCAGTACGAATAAAGTACCGAGTATGTAAGGCAGGAAAGGATAAGTAAGAACAGTAATGTATACATGGATAGAGAATATACAACCTGTAACATCTGGGTACCTCTAAGGCTACTGACATGAAATGCATGATTTATATATATATATATATATATATATATATATATATATATATATATATATATATATAAACCTTTAGAACATACGCCTCTGTGGGCATCATCATCATCATATCGTACCTGACCATAATAGGCTCGATAAAAATGTAGCCGGCCATCATAAGGCTCGGTAGAATCATGCCCGACCACATGGAGCTCGGTAAAACCCAACTGATCAGTGGTTGCACAACAGGTGGTGTACCAGGCCGACTATAGCGTGGCTCGGTAGAGTAAAATAGATACATATATATAATGCATGTTGGACTTCATGGAATCATATTCTGAATCTTTCGGAGTGACGTAAGGTCGGTAACCTCCGTACATGATATTAGGAATAACTCTTCAACGTGGATCTTATAGGAATCATGAAGTACCAACGACATTCATAACATAAGAATACTAGAAGCAACATCAACATCGACTATTCCATAAGAAGAGAAATAATATAGGTACTGCTAGCTTCTAATAATGGAGTATCTTTGGAAGCTCGTTCATTACATTATGTACAATCGGAGTCGTGCAAAAGAAGGAAAATGATAGCCTCACATACCTTGTATATACTGCCCAACCTCAAGCTATGCAAATGTCACGACTCCTTAGTCTACAATAAGAGAAATGGCACTATCGTTATCGTTTAAGTGTCATAGACATTATCTATCGACCACAACCAATTTTACGATGAAACAAACAACACCTCCCCTATTTATATGACTTTTCATAAGTTAAAACATTCACCAAACAGCTCAAACAACATCAATAATAATCATATTGAGCCTCCCAAAATAGTCCACCAACCAACAATATTACTAATATATATATATATATATATATATATATATATATATCTCACAACTTCTAGCTTCAACGGCTTAGCTGCAACTTGGATAATCTTAAATACATGTAGAGTAAGAGGTTCCTTACCTTTAAACAGAAAGAGCAACTCCAACTTGACCTTAATTCCTCACGAAATAACCTTCCAATGCCTGCACAAGAACAAGGAAGCGAAACTAGCAATCAGTTCGAGTTTTCGGCACTAGAATCACTTTGTAAGACTTGAAATCACCTAGGGTTGATATTAAAAGCTTGAGGGAGTAATTTACAGAACATAAAACACTTAAAACAACCTCCCACACGAGCTGGAACCACACAAAAATCAACAACAACAAGAAGAACAAGAAACTTACTAGTGCCACGAGATTCCCGACACTTGATTTGTATTGTTTTCCCTTTGTTTGGGTCTTGGATCATGAGAAAACCTTGAGAGAGTGTTTCTAGGGTTCTAAGGTCTGAATATACTGAAAAAGAATGACTTAAAATGGGGTTGAGGCATTTTATATATATATCTATATGTCTCAACCGCCTATGTGGGCCCCATAGAGAGCTGCTTGGCGTAGTCTCGCAAAAATACGAATATCTCTCTACTCCGAGATTGTATCGATGAACGGTTTAATAAGTTGTAAACTAGACTCATAGATCTTCAATTTGGTGGATCAACCCGTAATTCCACGTAAATTAGGAGAAAATCTTAGTAGCATTTGACTTAAAGTTTAAGTAAAGTTATGAATGTAAGTTGCCACAACTTTTGTCGACTTTTGTTTCATAACTCGTTTGACTTTTAGACTTATGATACAGATATTATATGATTCAAATACTTTAAAACACGACCTCTTGGGAATATTAAGCATCTCTAGTTTTACCCAAAAATATGGGTTAGAACATCCTTGATTTGTTTAACTTCTGATACTTGATAACTACTCTTTTGCACCCTTGTATCATTTAAGACCAATAGGATTAAATTGTTATCATCTCAAAGATAATCTTTTCTCGGATTTATGTCGACTAACTTACGGCGTAAACTAACGTACGTGAATATGGGTTGTAACATGTGGGGTCTGGGGAGGGTAGTGTGTACGCAGACCTTACCCCTACGTTGTGAGGATAGAAAGGTTGTTTCAAATAGACACTCGACTCAGGAAAGTATAAGCGCCACATTAATGAAAATATAGCCAAGAAGGGACAGTACCAAAAAACCATATAGCTTGAAGAATATTTTTTCTATTTTCTTCATTTTATTTTTCAACTGTAATTTTTTGTAATTTCATCAACAAATTTAAGGAGATTCAGATTTTTACGCAGTTGTAAAAATAGCAGATATCAAGGTAGAAGTTCACGCTCTTTATGAGATGGAAAGGTAAACAAATTTTTTACATGTTTATCTCAGGTGGAGGAAAAGGTAAAAAAATTTACCTTATATTTTAATGACTCTGTGATTATATTATTTATGATTATGAATTTTCATAATTCTAGAAATAGTGGAGATAAAACAAATAAAATATTTCTAGAAATAGTGGGGGTAAAAGAAATAAAATATTATTGCATGAAAATTTTGAATATTCATTGTCACACCTCCTTTTTTACACATCTACCCCGAAGGATAACGTATAAGGGAGTTTTTCCATTTAAAGTGACATTATTCGAAATGGGATTATTTATTTAATTTTCAGAGTCGCCACTTGGGATAGGATTGGCTTTTGGTGTCCCAAGTCATCGGTTTAACTTGAATCCCAAATCGAGGAAAATTTCGACTTCCCAATTGGAGTCTGCGAACCAGAAATTCTGAATAAGGAATCCTGTTGACCCGAGGGAAGGTGTTAGGCACCCCCGGATCCCGTGGTTCTAGCACGGTCGCTTAAACTATTATAATTGGCTAAAAATCTGATTTTTATACATGTCATCCTATAGTGCAATTATTAGAATTATTTACCGCTTTTAATTAAAAATTTTAAGAAATTGAACGTCGTTTAAAATATATTTTCGGATCACGTCACATGAAATGCACCCAGATCCTCGACACATTTTATTCAACGTTTTAATATTTGGATTTGGGTCACATGAAATGCACACCCGAGTTTAGGAAAGTAATTTTTTAAAATAGTGCGCTAAAGCAACTACGCACTTTCAACTTTGCGAGGGCCATGGAAAATTCAACTAAATGGCACGCCTCGATTGCAAAAGATAAAATTAATTATATGAGGGCCATGGGTTATTTAATGAAAATGGAACACCTCAAATTTTCTATAAAGGGCTAACTAGTTTTGTGAGGGCCATGGGCTTAGGAGTTTTATTTGGCATGGCACGCCTCAATTCATTTCAAAAGGTCTTATTATACTAATGAGCCGAATCCCTGTTTTATCTATATGTCATAACAAATTGGTTTTCAAGACTAAAGTAGACCCGTTTCACGTCGATACTTCAAAGAATCCAAAGTTCGAATCCAAACGAATTTGCTGCTTAATGTAGAAACCATCCAACCAATGAACTAAATTATCAAATTAAAATTGGGCTCATGTATCAGTTACTTCAATGGTATAAGCACATGCTTGTTTTGTTCAATGAAAATCTTAGTATCCATGAATTGAACAATAATGGGACAAAAACAAAATTTCACACCTAACTATTATATACATGGAACTAATTAAACTAAGAGAGTGCTAACACACGGCTAATATCATTTAAGTTCAAACATTCACGAACAAGAGTGAGAAATATGCCAATCTGCTACAATCCAAACGAAGATTCGACCAACATACAAATATTC
>NW_017670516.1:451859-456402 GCF_001879085.1 Nicotiana attenuata
CAAGCATAACAGCCGATTGTGAACTTATCATGAAACCAAAGCCAAAATCGTATAAGCCATGAAACAAAGCCAAAAACTATAAGTTTTATTCTCGAAATCACTGTTTTGAACCAGATCCAACGAATAGAGACCAGCATTAGCATTAAATGAATCGAACAACATCATGATTTACCACTGGAAGCAGATTTTTTGGAATAGTTCTATGAATAACATACCTATCTGCTTAAGGACCATATTTAGAAGATAAGGAGGCCAAATACATGCCGGAAATCAGTAGCTTGGAGCCCAGCATAAGCAGAACCAACAGCACATAGCTTCAGACCTCGAATCCGACATACAACTCGAACAAACCAGAAATTGAGAGGATAATGCAGCAGAAATCAACACAGCTTTCCGGTTGAAGAAACAACGACTAACAAACAGTAAATCACCATTGAATCCACTTTAAAAATTCAGAAACACAAATGAAATTGTGGCTTCGAAGCAGCGACAACTCTCAAATTATTTTGGATTTAAAATCTACTGCTTTTCCTTCTCCGTTTCAGACTTCTTCGCATTTTGTTTTCGAATCTTTCTCAGCTCTTTTTTCTTGCGTGAGTTTAGTGAGTGAGGATAAGTAGAGGAGAGTGTGTGCAGATGAGTGAATGAATGAGAAAATGGGTATTGCGTGTGTCCCCCCTCATCTGATGCCTTCAATCCTTTTAATGGGGAAGGGATTAGGTTATGGGCTAGGCGGGTCGGGTCAATTTGCTGGGCTGGGGCGAAATTTGGGTAGTTTTGGGCTGGTTTTGGCTAAATTGGCCCAATTCCAAATTTAACAAACTCCTTTCAATTTTAACTATTTTATCTTATTTCTCTTTCTCTTTTTTTTTAATTAAAAATTCTAAAATTAAAATCCTAGATTATCTAAAAAATATAAAATTAAACTAATTAACTAATTATAAAAATCATAAAAATTATTTAATCCTAAATTAAAAGAGAAAAATTAATAACCTATAAAAAAAAGGCAAAAGTGCAAACTGAAGTATTTTTTTTTTTTGGTATTTTTCACACCTCCTTTTTACACACCTACCCCGAAGGATAATGGATAAGGGAGTTTTTCCAATTAAAGTGACATTATTCGAAATGGGATTATTTATTCATTTTTATTCAGAGTCGCCACTTGGGATGGTTTGTTTTCTGGTGTCCCAAGTCACCGGTTTATTTTAAATCCCAAATCGAGGAAGATTTCGACTTCCCTTTTGAAGTCTGCGAACCAAAAATTCTGAATAAGGAATTCTGTTAACCCGGGGGAAGGTGTTAGGCACCCCCGGATTCCGTGGTTCTAGCACGGTCGCTTAAACTATCAAAATCGGCTTATTATCTGATTTTATTACATGTTTTAGCCTATGGTACAATTTTAACTCTATAACCGCTTTTATTCATTTTAAAGAAGATTTAACGTCGTCTAAAACATGTCTTTGGACCACGTCACATGAAATGCACCCGCAATTCGAAACACATTTTATTCAACGCTACTGAGATTTGGATTTGTGTGACTTCTTTAATTTACCCTTTTTTTCCACAATCCAACAAACACACTTTAAGGCTGAAACAAACAAATGGCTTATAACTGGACATATATCAAATGCCATCACGTAATAAACGAACCAAGCACCAATAAGTACATCAGGGGAATTAATTAAACTAAGGAATACAGTAGTACCAAATTAGGAAAGGAAAGAGAAATGGACCCCAATTCACCATAAATACAGCAAATGAATAAGTAAATAAGAGGGGGAAATGTACCTGTTCCAGCGAATATCTCCTTGATAGCAGTAGAAATAATCAGCCACAGCTCTATATTTGACTCCCAAAATTCCGATGAGAACCAGCAGATCTCACGCAATGATTTCGGGTTCTTCAGCAAATGCATTTGACTACACAGCTCCAAATGCAGTACACAACTCCAGTCATTTCCTTTTCCGGGCAGAAATTAATCAAATAAAGTATGGAGTTAAAAACAAATGTAGCTCCATAGCGACAGAACAACAACGAGAAACAGTGTAACGACAACGCAAATCAACGGACAACGAGCAGCAATTCCAGGGCTCCAAAACAGCTTTTTATATATAAAAATTTCTGGACAGCAGTAGTAAGACTTTAAAATAGCCAAATAAAGGCCGAAAATAACTTCAAATGGGTGTTCAGCTACTAACTGCAGGAGAAACAACCGCAAACAGCTCCGACTTCTATTTGTAAGGAAGATCAACAGCAATAGCAACTAGAGCACAAATCCACAGCTCTGAACCAGATAACCCAGCAGATTCGACAACTTCAACAGTAATGAGACTTCAACAAGTCCGAAACATCGACGGGCACAAACTCGAACCTCGATGACACAATAGACTTTGGACTCGACCTTTTCGAATTCCTTTTAAATTCAGCTGAAGGAAACAGCCATTTACCGATTTTTGGTGACTGTTTGGGGTTAATTTTAATGGCCGCTTTGACTGGTTTTGGGGTGGAGACGAAGACGTGAGGGGGGAGTCTCTCTGGTTGTTGATTTGTGAAGAAGAAGACGAACGGGAAGGTCTCTTTTCCAAAAAAGCTGTGCTGATTCCCTGATCTCAGGGATGAGGTCCTTTTTTTTGGTTTCTAAATTGTGTTTTTACATGTAGGAGGTAGGGTAAAGGGTAATGGGTATTTGGGTAGGGAGATTGGGCTTTGAGTGGGTTATTGGGTATGGGAAGATTCGGGTATAGGCTTTGGGCCCAGCATTAATGTTGGCCCAATTTCACAAGACAAACCTTTCTTATCCAATTCTCTTCTTTTATTTTGTTAATTTTTCCTTTTTCTTTTAATTAAAATCCTACAAATTAAAAATCCAAAATTATCCAAAATTTGAAATTAAACTAATTAGCTAATTATAAAAATTATAAAAACCACTTAATCCTAAATTAAAAGAGAAAAAATCAATAAAAGGAAAAACTGTTAAAAGGAAGCATTTTTTTTTTGTGATTTTCCATTTTTATAAAACCAATGACTACCGATTAGTCCTAAAAATGTAAAAATAAAGCCTAAATGCCATGCATGATATTTTTTGGTATTTTTCATGATTTAAATAAAACTTAAACATGCAAGAAAAATGCAAACAATCAATAAAATCTATAAAAATTCCTAAAATGGCAAATTTTCTTAGATTTTATAGGAGTATTTCATATAGGGCAAAAATCACGTGCTTACAGCTGCCCCTCTTTGCTCGGAAACATGAAGAGTTTTCGGGCAAAGATAAATTGAGCAATATGAGGGATTTTTGCCCGTTTGAAACTCCATGAGAAGCGTTTTTGAAAAGAGCCTGACCGAGCCCTGCTTCAGAGGTTGCCTACATATCCTTGGCTATAAAGGAATCAGGTCAGTGTAGTTCTGGAAGTTTTGGTAGCTGGAACTACCGGGAAGCTGTGATTTCGCTGTTGTTGCTACTGTTTCTGCTTGTTGAGCTCCTTATTACACCAAAATAAAAAGTCAAAAGCTAAGCTAGCTAGGCCTATCAACTACGAGTTACAAGATTCCTATCTATAAATCTCTTGAAACTTGATCTTGAGTCTTAGCTGGTTCTTGCTGTGGACTCCAATCTAAATCTTGATGCTCGCCAGTTGCAGGCGCTATTTCTTTCTTCGGCATTTGGATCAAAGCGGGACAGGCGGAGGTTGTGACTTCAATCAAGTTTTGAGCAGTCCGCATCTCTGTCTGCCTCAGCACTTTGAATTCACTTCTTTTTTGCTCTTTTCTTCTTTTCTTTATTTTGGATTGAGACTCATTCTTTTGGTCAACTCGCATCTTGTGTGTTGAGGTCAATCTGCTTAAGATATCAAAACAAACAAACGAACAAAATTTTCTGCCCCAGTTTTCACTAGGAAAATTTCGTGAGTTAGTTGTGACACATATCTAAGCAATCAAATCAGGATTGTGTAGGGAGATCCTCAGTTTTTGGCCGGGATTTGGGAAGATAAAAGCTCCTCGGTTTTTTGGCCGGGAGATCCTCGGTTTTTTGGCCGGGATTTGGAAAGAAAAGGCTCCTCGATTTTTGGGCCGGGAGATCCTCGATTTTTTCGCTGGGATTTGGAAAGAAAAAGCTCCTCGGTATTTTGGGCGGGAGATCCTCGGTTTTTTGGCCGGGATTTGGAAAGAAAAAGGCTCCTCGGTTTTTTGGCCGGGAGATCCTCGGTTTTTTGGCCGGGATTTGGAAAGAAAAAGCTCCTCGGTTTTTTGGCCGGGAGATCCTCGGTTTTTGGCCGGGATTTGGAAAGAAAAGGCTCCTCGGTTTTTTGGCCGGGAGATCTTCGGTTTTTGGCCGGGATTTGGAAAGAAAAAGCTCCTCGGTTTTTTGGCCGGGAGATCCTCGATTTTTTGGCCGGGATTTGGAAAGAAAAGGCTCCTCGGTTTTTTGGCCGGGAGATCCTAAGTTTTTTGGCCGGGATATTTAAGGAATAGGATCCTATGCTACCATGATTTGTTTTTCTTTTGTGATTTTCATTTTTATTTTTTTTTCTTCTTTCTTTTT
>NW_017670516.1:456502-457283 GCF_001879085.1 Nicotiana attenuata
AGGTAACTCCTTGGTTTTTCTTTCTACCGCGGTTCTTTTCCAAGGAATTTATTTGTGTTGAACCGGGTGACTTTTTCCTATGATGGATGGCATGACAACTTTCTTAAGGGATTAGTCTTTAGTTTTTTTTAGAAAGTAAATATATTTTTAGTAGTTAGTTCAGTAGCTAGTCGTGAATAAATTGGTTTTTGGGGTGTAATCTTGTGCCCATAAGCCAACGTGTGACTTGTTTGGTACCAATATAATTTAAATTTGGCATATGAAGTTTTTGATCCTAAAAAAAAAAAAGAAATTTGATGAAAATGAATGATTAAAGTAAGGTTCCATGTTGTGACTTTTAGATTCTAATTTTGGCTCTTTGATTCACTAAATAGCTTCTTAGGCTACATTTTTGTAACTTCCTTGAGATTCATTAGTTTCAATTGGATTTTGGATTTGAATTTTACTTGAGTTTTCATGTGCCATGTGTGGTGAGCTTTAATTGTGAAATTCTTTTTCATCATTTGTTGTCTAGAACTTGCCCGGAATGTGCTTCAAGGCGAAACCCTAGACTAACTTGATTTGAAAAATGATATTAGGCCTTCCTTGGACCGCTATTGTGCCTTAAATTTCCTGCCCTTGAATATTTTCCCTAGTCAACCCATTTTGAGCCTTTAACCTTGTTCTTTGGCAACCATGTTACAAGATTTAATCCTTTGTTCTTTATTGATCTAGCTTTTGGCACCCTACCTCCCTAAGTACTTTGAAAAGTGTAAACACAGGCTAAAAGCCTAAGTTTGGA